>NC_057814.1:218958772-219258772 GCF_018294505.1 Triticum aestivum
GAAACGGACCTCCTACGGTCGAAACGGGGGTCCTGTTGATCAGGAGGGGTGTGGCGTACCGCAAAACGGACGAAACGGACCTCCTACGGTCGAAACGGGGGTCCTGTTCATCGGGAGGGGTGTGGCGTACCGCAAAACGGGACTCCACGGGATACTGTTCATCTCCACCGTCGACCTCCTCCAGCCTCCACGGGCTCCTGTTCATCCAGCCTCCACCGCGCGCTACTCCACCGGCTACTGTTCAACCGCCCCTCCACGGGCACCCCTCCATCGTCTACTGTTCATCCAGCCCTCCACACCACGGGGTCCTGTTCAACCACCCCTCCACGGGCACCCCTCCACCGTCTACTGTTCATCCAGCCCTCCACCACACCACGGGGTCCTGTTCATCCAGAGGCAACGCCACCGCTCACTGTTCATCCAAACCCCCCGCAACACTCACTATTCATCCCAGAGGCAGCATCGATCGGCTTCAGTTAGCAGCAGTAGCGAAGGAATCGCTCGATCGGGTTCAGTTAATAGCCATCGATCGATCGCTCGGGTTCAGTAACGCGTAGCCTGCAGTGCAATCGCTCGGGTTCAGTTAGAGCCCAACGCCTCGCTCGGGTTCAGTTAGAGCCAACGCCTCGCACACACGCGCGTACGTGTACGAGAGAAACGCGCATCGCTCGGCCCCCGACCTCCCACCACCGGTAACTCCCTGAAATTTTCCTCGCCCTTGCTTCTACCACGGTTTTTTCCGTCATGGACGGCCCAAAGAATGTCATGCAGCTGCATCTCCGGCCCGCCCAGGATGAAAAGCCAATTTTCTGTCATGATTTTTTGTCATAGAAGTAGGAGCCCACCACATCTATGATGATACCGGGTTTTGGCACAATTATCGTCATAGAAGTGTCATATGTATGACAGGAAAAAATTTCGTTCGGCCCAAAATGTCACGGATGTGTCTTTTTTTTGTAGTGTATCCAGATTGACGACAACATTAGTTGTGGGAAGACGTTCTTCCCAGACAACTTTTGCCTTCAGCATCATCGTGCCGCACACCAATCCGACCAGCCACCTCTGCCAGGTCGAGAATCTTCCTCCAAGCCAGACCATCAGGTTTGGCAATCTGGAATACGACGCAGATTCTCATGGCAAACTTGCTTCTTCGGCTGGGTGTCAGACCAAACCGAAGCTCCTGCCAACACCGTTGTCCTAATGCCAGATTCAATCTCGGGGTAGGATCTCGGAGGCGTCCACATCTCGGATCTAGCCTCAAGCTCAGACCCGAGCATCACCCCGTTGGGTCAAACTTTAGATCCGACCATTGAAACCCTCGAGGTTACGTTAGGTGGAACCTTGGGCAAACTTCAACTAAACACCACCTACTATCAAGAGATGGGCGAGGCCAATATCACCCTGCTGAATGAGATGTTAGATCAGATTAAGAGCCTATCAGTCTTGGACGATCAAGTGTCAATCTATGATCGGATCGGGGAAAGACCTGGAGTGGTCAGAATTTTAAGCCCACCCACCTAGTCGCTACCATCGAGGATTTAACTGACATGTTGGCATAAGCGTTTGATGAATATGATGACATGGATGAATATGTCGACAAGGCATCGGCCACTGCATCCCCACCTGCACCGTGAACACCGGCAATTGGGCCGCTACCTCCACGCATTACTTCTATATGGTGGATATCCCCAAAGACGGAGGAGGAAGCGGAACCCCTCCCCCCAGATGCCAACGCAAGGGCCGCCGTAAAAGTGGCAATGGTAGCAACGAGGCAAGCAACGGTGGCACTAGAAACGGTGACACCACCGATGACAACGCCGCTCCAATGGTGCCGACAACGCCGATAACGGTGATAATGCCGACAATGGCGACAACATCGACAACGGGGATAATGGTAGCGACAATGGATGATGAGGACCCCGAGGATGTCAACTACTACCCTGAGTCCGAGGAAGATAGAAGCCTCGGACCCGATGAATTTGACATTTTCGAGGAGCCTCTCCAGCCACCATAGACCGAGGCCTCCTGCAAGTGACTGGCCAGTATGACCAAGAGCATTAAGCAGAAGATCCAGAAGCTACAGTCCAATTAGGACCAACTGAATGATAGATGGGTCAAACTCCTCAAGGCCGAGTAGGATCCTGAGGACAAGCTTGTGAAGAATGGGGCTAACAAATTGTACCCCCGAAGAAATCAACTCCTAAAGTTAGACGAGGAGGCTGGCGGCAGCGTGCTATCAAAGCACGGATGGGCCGAGAAGCCCAACTGCCCTCCTCGGAGCCGAGACAGGCCATTTGGCGGATAAAAGGACCACCCCGAGGCCCCCTGATGTCAGGGAGGATTAAATCCACCCCATCTAACTCATAAAAATGACCTACAAGGCAAGCTGCAGGCTGCTCCATCACGATTGATCTACAAACCCAGTGCGTGCCCACCTGCAGGACAAGCGGGATACCTGGCTTGGCTAGCCAAGAATGGGGACCCACGCGATTACACGAGCAATCGAATCCTGAAAACATCCGATGCCCGTCATGCCATAGCCAACATCTGAGGAGCTTCCCATCCTCTGTGTTTTACATACGAGGTCAAGGAGCACAAGTTCCCGGAGGGGTTTAAACCCATAAACATCGAGCAGTACGATGAAACCATGGACCCTGCTGTATGGATTGAGGATTTCCTCATGCATATACACATGGACCGAGGTGATGAGCTTCACGCCATCAAATATCCACCCTTGAAACTCAAGGGCTCAGCTGGGCATTGGCTTAACAACCTGCCCAAAAACTCCATCGGCAGCTGAGAGGAGCTCGAGGATGCATTCCGTGAAAACTTTCAGGGCACTTATGTGTGACCCCCGGATGCTGATGCCTCGTCCATGTCATACAAAAGTCGGGGGAGTCTGCTACGAAATTCAGGAATCGTTTCTTGACCAAGAAAAACCAGATCATGGACTGCCTGGACGCCGAGGTTATTGCCGCATTTAAGCACAACATCCATGACGAATGGCTCGCTTGAGAGCTCAGTCAGGAAATTTCTTAGATAATGGCAACCCTTACACATATAACCGATTATGCATCGGAGAAGATACCTGGTTAGCTCAAAAGAGCACACTTCATGGCGACCCACACACCTTTGAAGTGCATGATGGAAATGGGAAACCTCGGCGAAATAAGAATGGTAAGCGCCGCAATAGAGGAATCAACAGCGACACCGAGGACGCCACAGTCAATGCTGGCTTTAGTAACCAGCATGGTGGCAACAAAAGGAAACCCTTTCAAGAACAGGGACGCTCCATCAACATTAGACAAGATCCTTGACAAACCATGTGCCATCCACGACACTGTCAACAAGCCCGCTAACCATACCAACCGGAATTGTTGGGTTATCAAGCAAGCTGGAAAGATAGTGGTCAGGAACCAACGCAAGGGCCTGATACGTTCATTTCGCATCATGATTTCTTACTATTATTTATAATGTTTTTATCCATAATAATGCTTTTTGGAGTAATTCTAATGCCTTTTCTCTCATAATTTGCAAGGTACACACCAAGAGGGAGAACTCCGGCAGCTGGAAATCTAGACCTGAAAAAGCTACGCCAGGCCACCTATTCTGTACAACTCCAAATGAGCTGAAACTTCATGGGGATTTTTATGGAATATATAAGAATTACTAGAGAAAATAACTATCAGAGGGGGCCACCAGGTGGGCACAACCCACCTGGGCGCGCCAGGGCCCCCTGGCGCGCCTTGGGGGTTGTGGCCTCCTCGTCCCACCTCCCGTGCCGATCTTCTGGTATATAGGTCATTTTGACCAAGAAAAAAAGAGAGGAATTTCGGGACGAAGCGCCGCCGCCTCGAGGCGGAACTTGGGCAGGAGCACTCTTGCCCTCCGGCGGAGCGATTCCGCTGGGGGAAGTTCCCTCCCGGAGGGGGAAATAATCGTCCTCATCATCACCACCAACTCTCCCATCTTGTGGAGGGCAATCTCCATCAACATCTTCAACAACACCATCTCATCTCAAACCCTAGTTCATCTCTTGTGTTCAATCTTGTTACCGAAACTATAGATTGGTGCTTGTGGGTGACTAGTAGTGTTGATTACATCTTGTAGTTGATTACTATATGGTTTATTTGGTGGAAGATTATATGTTCAGATCCAATATGCTATTTAATACTCCTCTGATCATGAGCATGTTTATCATTTGTGACTAGTTACTTTTGTTCTTGAGGTCATGGGAGAAATCATGTTGCAAGTAATCATGTGAACTTGATATGTGTTCGATATTTTGATAGTATGTATGTTGTGATTCCCTTAGTGGTGTCATGTGAACGTCGACTACATGACACTTGACCATATTTTGGCCTAAGGGAATTCATTGTGGAGTAGCAATTAGATGGTGGGTTGCGAGAGTGACAGAAACTTAAACCCCAGTTTATGCGCTCCGTAAGGGACCGATTGGATCCCAAAGTTTCATGCTATGGTTAGAATTTATTCTTAATATGTTTCTCGTAGTTGCGGATGCTTGCAGGAGGGTTAATCATAAGTAGGAGGTTTGTTCAATTAAGAACAGCACCTAAGCACCGGTCCACCCACATATCAAATTATCAAAGTAGCGAACACAAATCGAACCAACATGATGAAAGTGACTAGATGAAATTCCCGTGTACCCTCAAGAACGCTCTGCGTATCATAAGAGACCGGTTTGGCCTGTCCTTTGCCTCAAAAGGATTGGGCTACCTTGCTGCACTTTTGTTACTACTATCGTTACTTGCTCGTTACAAATTATCTTGCTATCAAACTACTCCGCTACTTACAATTTCAGCACTTGCAGACACTACCTTACTAAAAACTACTTGTCATTTCCTTCTGCTCCTCGTTGGGTTCAACACTCTTACTTATCAAAAAGAGCTACAATTGATCCGCTATACTTGTGGGTCATTAAGGCTATTTTCTGGCACCGTTGCCGGGGAGTGAAGCGCCTTTGGTAAGTGGAATTTGGTAAGGAAACATTTATATAGTGTGCTGAAATTTATTGTCAATTTTTACTATTGGAAACAATCCTTTGAGGGGTTTGTTCGGGGTATCTTCACCTCGTCCGGAACCACAATTAGCTACCCCTCAACCTACTGCACCTACTGAAATATTGAATATGAAATTCCTTTGGGTATGATAGAACAACTGCTAGCTAATCCTTATGCAGGAGATGGAACCGAACATCCTAATATGCACTTGATATATGTGGAACAAATTTGTGGATTGTTTAAGCTTGCAGGTTTACCCGAGGATCAAGTTATTAAAAAGGTTTTCCCTTTATCTTTGAGGGAAAAGCATTGGCATGGTTTAGGCTATGCGATGATATTGGATCTTGGAATTGGAATCGTTTGAAATTGGAGTTCCACCAAAAAAATTATCATATGCATCTAGTTCATCGTGATCGGAATTATATATATAATTTTTGGCCTCATGAAGGAGAAAGTATCGCTCTAGCTTGGGGGAGGCTTAAGTCAATGTTATATTCATGCCCCAATCATGAGCTCTCAAGAGAAATTATTATCCAGAATTTTTATGCTCGGCTTTCTCGTAATGATCAAACCATGCTTGATACTTCTTGTGCTGGTTCTTTTATGGAGAAGACTATTGAATTCCGGTGGGATCTTTTGAAAAGAATTAAAGGCAACTCTGAAGATTGGGAACTCGACGAAGGTAAAGAGTTAGGTATTAAAATTAAATATGATTGTGTTAAATCTTTTATGGATACCGATGCTTTTCAAAAGTTTAGCACTAAATATGGACTTGACTCTGAGATAGTAGCCTCATTTTGTGAATCATTTGCTACTCATGTTGAACTCCCTAAAGAGAAGTGGTTTAAATATCACCCACCAACTAAAGAAGAAATTAAAGAACTGGTACCAGTTAAAGAAGAAACTGTACTTTATAATGTTGATCTAGTTGTTCCTTCTGCTTATATTGAGAAACCACCTTTCCCTGTTAGGATAAAGGAACATGCTAAAGTTTCAACTGTGGTTAACAAGAGCTATATTAGAACACCTAAACTTGATGAAAAAATTAAAGTAGAACCTAGCATTGCTATGGTTAAAGATCTCTTAGAAGAAGATATAGATGGGCATGTTATTTACTTCTGTGAAGAAGCTACTAGAATTGCCAAACCTGATAAAAAGGATAAACTAGACCTATTGTTGGCATGCCAGTTGTCTCAGTTAAAATAGGAGATCACTGTTATCATGGTTTATGTGACATGGGTGCTAGTGTGAGTGCTATTCCTTACACTTTATATCAAGAAATTATGAAAGACATAGCACCTGCAGAGTTAGAAGACATAGATGTTACTATTAAACTTGCTAATAGAGACACCATATCACCATTTGGGATTGTTATAGATGTTGAAGTCTTGTGTTGGAAAGTAAAATACCCTACTGATTTTCTTGTTCTTGGTTCCCCACAAGATGACTTTTGTCCCATTATCTTTGCTAGACCTTTCTTGAATACAGTTAACGCTAAGATAGACTATAAGAAACAAACTGTTGGTGTTAGTTTTGGTGATGAGTCTCATGAGTTTAATTTTTCCAAGTTTAGTAGAAATCTTCATGAAAAAGAATTTCCTGGTAGGATGAATTAATTGGTCTTGCTTCTATTGCTGTTCCCCCTACTGATCCTTTAGAACAATATCTGCTAGACCATGAAAATGATTTACATATGCATGAAAGAAATGAAATAGATAAAATTTTCTTTGAACAACGTCCTCTGCTTAAACACAACTTGCCCATTGAAACTCTAGGAGGTCCTCCTCCACCTAAAGGTGATCCTGTGTTTTAACTAAAAGAATTGCCAAACACTTTGAAATATGCTTATCTTGATGAAAAGAAGATATATCATGTTATTATTAGTGCTAACCTTTCAGAACATGAAGAAGAAAGATTATTGAAAGTTCTAAGGAAGCACCGGGCTGCTATTGGATATACTCTTGATGATTTAAAGGGCATTAGTCCCACTCTATGTCAGCATAAAATTAACATGGAACCTGATGCTAAACCCGTTGTTGATCACCAACGTCCGTTAAATCCAAAAATGAAGGAAGTGGTAAGAACGGAAATCTTAAAACTTCTGGAAGCAGGTATAATCTATCCTATAGCTGATAGTAGATGGGTAAGTCTTGTTCATTGTGTTCCAAAGAAAGGAGGTATTACTGTTGTTGTTAATGACAAGAATGAACTTATTCCACAAAGAATTGTTACAGGCTATAGAATGGTAATTGATTTTAGAAAATTAAATAAAGCAACTAGAAAAGATCATTACCCTTTGCCTTTTATTGATCAAATGCTTGAAAGATTATCTAAGCACACACACTTTTGCTTCCTTGATGGATATTCTGGCTTCTCACAAATACCTGTTTCTCAACCTGATCAAGAAAAGACCACTTTTAGTTGTCCCTTTGGAACCTATGCTTATAGACGTATGCCTTTTGGTTTATGTAATGCACCTGCTACCTTTCAAAGATGTATGACTGCTATATTCTCTGACTTTTCTGAAAAGATTGTTGAGGTTTTCATGGATGACTTTTCTGTTTATGGGAAGTCTTTTGATGATTGTTTAAGCAATCTTGAGCGATTTTTGCAGAGATGTGAACAAACAAATCTTGTCTTGAATTGGGAGAAGTGCCACTTTATGGTTAATGAAGGCATTGTCTTGGGTCATAAAGTTTCTGAAAGAGGTATTGAAGTGGACCAAGCTAAGGTTGATGCAATTGAGAAAATGCCATGCCCTAAAGATATAAAAGGTATTCGTAGTTTCCTTGGTCATGTTGGTTTCTATAGGAGATTTAACAAAGACTTCTCTAAAATTTCTAGGCCTCTTAGTAGTCTCCTGCAAAAGGATATTCCTTTTTTTTTGATGATGATTGTTTAGAAGCCTTTGAAACACTCAAGAAAGCCTTAATTTCTGCACCTATTGTTCAACCACCTGATTGGAACTTGCCTTTTGAAATTATGTGTGATGCTAGTGATTATGCTATTGGTTCTGTTCTAGGACAAAGAGTTGATAAGAAATTGAATGTTATTCATTATGCTAGTAAAACTCTAGACAATGCTCAAAGAAATTATGCTACTAATGAAAAAGAATTTTTAGCAGTGGTGTTTGCTTGTGATAAATTTAGACCTTATATTGTTGATTCAAAAGTAACTGTTCACACAGACCATGCTGCTATTAAATATCTTATGGAAAAGAAGACGCTAAACCTAGACTTATTCGATGGGTTCTCTTATTACAAGAATTTGATTTACATATCATTGATAGAGAAGGAGTTGAGAACCCAGTAGCTAATAACTTGTCTAGGCTTGAAAATGTGCTTGATGACCCACTACCTATTGATGATAGTTTTGATGAGCAGTTAGCTGCAATAAATATTTATCATGGTACTCCTTGGTATGCTGATTATGCTAATTACATAGTTGCTAAATATTTACCACCTAGGTTTACATACCAACAAAAGAAAAATTCTTCTATGATTAAGACATTACTTTTGGGATGACCCACATCTTTATAAAGAAGGAGTAGATGGTATTATTAGACTTGTGTACCTGAGCATGAACAGGGACAAATCCTACGGAAATGTCACTCCGAAGCTTATGGAGGGCATCATGCTAGAGATAGAACTGCTCACAAGGTATTACATCTAGATTTTATTGGCCTACTCTCTTCAAGGATGCCCGTAAGTTCGTCTTGTGATGAATGTCAAAGAATAGGTAATACCGGTAAGCGTCAAGGAATGCCTATGAATTATTCACTTGCTGTTGAACCATTTGATGTTGGGGATTTGATTACATGGGACCTTTTCCTTCCTCTAATGGGTATACACATATTTTGGTTGATGTTGATTATGTTACTAAATGGGTAGAAGCTATTCCAACTAGTAGTGATGATCACAACACCTCTATTAAAATGCTTAAGGAAGTTATTTTCCCAAGGTTTAGAGTCCCTAGATATTTAATGACTGATGGTGGTTCACGCTTTATTCATGGTGCTTTCCGTAAGATGCTTGCCAAGTATGATGTTAACCATAGAATTGCATCACCCTATCATCCTCAGTCTAGTGGTCAAGTTGAACTTAGCAATAGAGAAATAAAATTGATTTTGCAAAAGACTGTTAATAGGTCTAGGAAGAATTGGTCTAAGAAATTAGATGATGCACTTTGGGCTTATAGAACAGCATATAAAAATCCATTTGGTATTTCTCCATATAAAATGGTTTATGGAAAAGCTTGTCATTTGCCTCTTGAGTTAGATTATAAAGCATTTTGGGCCGTTAAAGAACTCAACTATGATTTCAAACTTGCTGGTGAAAAGAGGTTATTTGATATTAGCTCTTTAGATGAATGGAGAACCCAAGCTTATGAAAATGCAAAATTATTTAAAGAAAAAGTTAAAAGATGGCATGAAAAAAGAATTCAAAAGCGTGAGTTTAAAGTTGGAGAATATGTTCTTTTGTACAACCCTCATTTTATATTCTTTGCAGGAAAACTCTTCTCAAAATGGGAAGGCCCATATGTCATCGAGGAGGTTTACCGGTCTGGAGCCATCAAAATAAATAATTCCGAAGGTACTAACCCGAAGGTTGTCAATGGGCAACAAATAAAGCATTATATCTCAGGTACGCCCATTAATGCTGAAAGTAATATTATCCAAACTTTGACACCGGAAGAGCACATAAAAGAGTCCTTCCGGAGCACTCCAGAATCGTGAAAATAAGGAGGTACGTGATACGGTAAGTAAACGGACTCCGAAAAATCCACAAAAATAGTTTTTATCAGTTTTGGAATATTTAAGAATTTTGGGAATAAAGAAACTTCGAGGAAGCGTCCCCTGGTGGGCACAATACACCAGGGCGCGCCAGGCATGCCTGGCGCACCCAAGTGGGTTGTGCCCACCTGGGACACCTTCCATACTCCATTTTTCTCCCGTATGCTTGTCCTCCAAGATAAAAAATATATATATACTTCCCGAACCTGTTGGTCACCGTATCGCGAAGAAATCCCCTGTTCTCTTTTTCCTTGTTGTGTTCTGCCAGATCCCATCTACCATGGCCTCTTCAAGCTCCTCCAAGGACAAGTTCTTCAAGAACGTCATCAATAGCACCCTCAAACCATTCAGATGCATGAGGGGGTGTTGTACATCCGCGATGAGCAAGGTCCCAAGGGCACGGGAACCTTGGAGGCCAGGCTTGAAGCCATGGAGCAGGAAGTCTTCCGGTGCAAGGGGATGGTGGAGCGTGGGCTCAATGCTAATCACCTCATGATCGCGGACCTTTCCCGTGATCTCAAGGTGGATGGCAAGCCCATGAAGGACATCGTCTTCACCCTCAACAAGCAAATCAACTTCCTCCAAAGCCAGATCTATGACCTCCAAAACCAAGTCTTTGAATATGAGGCGAGGTTCAAAGGTATGAGTTTGGCTGCTAGTTGTAGGACCCGTGAGACTCACTCCTCCTCTTATGATGGTGGACCACTGCCATGGAAATCCGAGGACAAGATCTCTCCTTCATCACCATCATCTTATTCACCACCAAAGGAGAACTGAGTATCGGGTATGGGCACTCCCCTTGGCTTCCGCCGAGCTTGGGGGAGGTGCCCCGGTATCATATCATCCCACTATCTTATTGCTTTTACTTATTCTAGTTTGATCTTTTGCATTAGTTGAACAAAAGTTTAGTTCAATCCTTTCTTCTTTGAGAGTTTGCTTAGTGATCTATCCTTGTAATCGTGTGCAAGTTATATAATAAAGTTTAGTGTGAGTTTTTGCTTTCTTTACTTTCATGTTGCAAATAAAAGAAAAGAAATAAAGAAAGAAAAAGAGAAAGGAAATAAATCAATAAGATTATATACTAATCCTATGGTAGGTGATGGCACCACATAAGGAAAAGTATAAGTAGAAAATTTTATTAGAGATTGACAAACATAGCATTAGTCAATGATGCAACTCATGAAAGAATTAATAAGGGAAGAGAAGATTCACATATAAATATACTATCCTAGAAATCTTTTGTGATTGTGAGCCCTCATCAAAATATCATATGCAAAAATTGTTGACGTTGGACAAGGAAGACAACTTAATGGTTTATGTTTGTTTATATTCACATAGAAGTCATATTGTCATAGATCCTTTAACATGTGATGATTGCCCCCTATCTTTGCTAGCCAAAAATTCCGCACTAAGTAGAGATACTACTTGTGCATCCAAAAACCCTTAAACCCAAATCTTATTTTCAAGTGTCCACCATACCTACCTAGGGATTGAGCAAGATCCCTCAAGTAAGTTGTCATCGGTGCAAAAAGGCAATAAAAATTGCTTCTAAAAGTGTGAGATCATTTAGTGTAAGAGAAAATTGAGCATTGTACGAACTTGGATGACAAAGAATAAAAGTGACAGACTCCATAATAAAGGTTGTCATCTTAAGGGGCAATACAACATGACATTCTTTTGCACTAAAGGATTGAGCATACAAACAAATAAGCGCATGGCAACCTCTGCTTCCCTCTACGAAGGGCCTATCTTTTACTTTTATGTATTTACTTTTATGCAAAGAGTCAAAGTTTTCCTTCTATTCCTTTTATTTTCTCCTTTGGCAAGCATCATGTGGTGAGAAAAGATCTAGGCACATATATCCAGTTGAATATAGATAGCATGAGTTATTATTGTTGACATCACCCTTGAGATGAGTATGTTGGGAGGCGAAACTATAAGCCCCTATCTTTCTATGTGTCCAGTTGAAACGTTTTGCTCATGGGTACGAGGTGAGTGTTAGCAAGCATAGAAGACTATATGATGGTTGAGTATGTGGACTTGCCTAAAGGCTCCGACACACGACCCTTCCTAAAAAGATGATGAATTGTAGTTGCAAAGTTGACTGGGAACATGGTTTGTTGGTTTCTAATAGAGTTTTAGCTTTATACTTCGATTGTGTGATGAACTATTACTTATTCATGAGAAGTATATGATAAAAGTTCTATGATAAAAGTCCTATGTTTAATTTTGTTGTTGTTATAATTATCAACATGATGCTTCTATGCCCGTATTTTGTTTTTATCGACACCTCTCTCTCAAAGCATGTGGACATGTTTTTCGATTTCGGTTTTCGCTTTAGGACAAGCTAGGTCTAAGCTTGGGGGAGTGGACACGTCCATTTTGGATCATGCTTTCTTACTGTTATTTATAATGTTTTTATCCATAATAATGCTTTTTGGAGTAATTCTAATGCATTTTCTCTCATAATTTGCAAGGTACACACCAAGAGCGAGAATTCCGGCAGTTGGAAATCTGGACCTGAAAAAGCTACGTCAGGCCACCTATTCTGCACAACTGCAAATGAGCTGAAACTTCATAGTGATTTTTTATGGAATATATAATAATTACTGCAGCAAATAACTACCAGAGGGGGGCCACCAGGTGCCACAACCCACCTGGGCGCGCCAGGGCCCCCTGGCGCGCCCTGGGAGGTTGTGGCCTCCTCGGCCCACCTCCCGTGCCCATCTTCTGGTATGTAGGTCATTTTCACCTAGAAAAAAAGAGAGGACTTTTGGGACGAAGTGCCGCCGCCTCGAGGCGGAACTTGGCAGGAGCACTTTTGCCCTCCGGCGGAGCGATTCCGCCGCGGGAACTTCCCTCCCGGAGGGGGAAATCATCGTCCTCATCATCACCAACAACTCCCCCATCTTGGGGAGGGCAATCTCCATCAACATCTTTAACAGCACCATCTCATCTCAAGCCCTAGTTCATCTCTTGTGTTCAATCTTGTTACCGAAACTATAGATTGGTGCTTGTGGGTGACTAGTAGTGTTGATTACATCTTGTTGTTGATTACTATATTGTTTATTTGGTGGAAGATTATATGTTTAGATCCAATATGCTATTTACTCCTCTGATCATGAGCGTGTTTATCATTTGTGAGTAGTTACTTTTGTTCTTGAGGTCACGGGAGAAATCAGGTTGCAAGTAATCATGTGAACTTGATATGTGTTTGATATTTTGATAGTATGTATGTTGTGATTTCCTTAGCGGTGTCATGTGAACGTAGACTACATGACACTTCACCATATTTGGGCCTAAGGGAATGCATTGTGGAGTAGAAATTAGATGGTGGGCTACGAGAGTGACAAAAACTTAAACCTCAGTTTATGCGCTATTCTGTAAGGGACCGATTGGATCCCAAAGTTTAATGATATGGTTAGAATTTATTCTTAATACTTTTCTCGTAGTTGCGGATGCTTGCGGGGGGGTTAATCATAAGTAGGAGATTTGATCAAGTAAGAACAACACCTAAGCACCGGTCCACCCACATATCAAATTATCAAAGTAGCGAACACAAATCGAATCAACATGATGAAAGTGATTAGATGAAATTCCCATGTACCCTCAAGAACGCTTTGCTTATCATAAGAGACCGTTTTGGCCTGTCCTTTGCCTCAAAAGGATTGGGATACCTTGCTGCACTTTTGTTACTACTATCGTTACTTGCTCGTTACAAATTATCTTGCTATCAAACTACTCCGCTACTTACAATTTCAGCACTTGCAGACACTACCTTACTGAAAACTACTTGTCATTTCCTTCTGCTCCTCATTGGGTTCGACACTCTTACTTATCTAAAAGAGCTACAATTGATCCCCTATACTTGTGGGTCATCAGGGCCAGTCATGTAACAATGGTGACCATCCTGGGTCCAGTAATGGCGACCAGAAACAATTTACTCACGAGGTCAAGGACATGAACATGATAGATGTCACCCACGTAACCCGAAAGGAGAGGAGGTGCCTACTCCGTGAGGTGTACGTCGTGGAGTCAGCCGCGCCGAAGTATAATCCATGGTCAGAAATCCTGATCATATTTGATCGAAGAGACCACCCGATGAGCCATCATGGAGGCACGGGCGCACTGGTACTCGATCCCATAGTGGACGGTTTTCATCTGACCCGAGTCCTCATGGTTGGCGGAAGCGGCCTCTACCTAATATATGCAGATGAGGGAAATATGCCCTAGAGGCAATAATAAAGTTGTTATTTTATATTTCCTTATTCATGATAAAGGTTTATTATTCATGCTAGAATTGTATTGATCGGAAACTTAAATACATGTGTGAATACATAAACAAATACCATGTCCCTAGTAAGCCTTTACTAGACTAGCTCGTTGATCAAATATGGTTAAGGTTTCCTAACCATGGACATGAGTTGTCATTTGACAACGAGATCACATAATTAGTAGAATGATGTGCTGGACAAGACCCATCCATTAGCTTAGCATAATGATCGTTCAGTTTTATTGCTATTGCTTTCTTCATGTCAAATACATATTCCTTCGACTATGAGATTATGCAACTCCCGGATACTGGGGGAATACCTTGTGTGCTATCAAACATCACAACATAACTGGGTGATCATAAAGATGCTCTACAGGCATCTCCGAAGGTGTTTGTTGAGTTAGCATAGATCGAGATTAGGATTTGTAACTCCGAGTATCGGAGAGGTATCTCTAGGCCCTCTTGGTAATACACATCATAAGCTTGCAAGCAAATGACTAAGGAGTTGGTCACAAGGTGATGTATTACGTAACGAGTACAGAGACTTTCCAGTAACGAGATTGAACTAGGTATGAAGATACCGACGATCGAATCACGGGCAAGTAACATACCGATGGACAAAGGGAATTACGTATGTTCTCATAACAGTTCGACCGATAAAGATCTTCATAGAATATGTAGGATCCAATATGGGCATCCAGGTTCCGCTATTGGTTATTGACCGGAGAGGTGTCTCGGTCATGTCTACATAGTTCTCGAACCCGTAGGGTCCGCACGCTTAACGTTCGATGACGATATAGTATTATATGTGTTATGTGATTTGGTGACCGAATGTTGTTCAGAGTCCCGGATGAGACCACAGACATGACGAGGAGTCTCGAAATGGTCAAGAGGTAAATATTTATATATAGGACGATGATATTCGGACACCGAAAGTGTTTCAGGGGGTACCGGGTACTTATCGGGTCACCGGAAGGGGTTTCGGGCACCCCCGACAAAAGATATGGGCCTTATGGGCCAAGAGGGGAAACGCACCAGCCACAAGGGGCTGGTGCGCCCCCCACATGGGCCGGCCTAGGAGGAGAAGGAAAGAGGGTAAGGGTAAGGAAAGAGAGGAATAGGATTCCCCCTTCCTTCCCTCTCCCCCCTCTTTCCTTCCCCCTCCAACATATATGCCAGGGGGTGCGCGGCTAGGGAGGAGTGAGGGAGTCCTGGATTAGGGGGGTCATCGGATAGCCGGACTATATACTTTGGCCGGACTGTTGGACTATGAAGATACAAGATTGAAGACTTCGTCCCGTGTCCGGGTGGGACTCTCCTTTGCGTGCAAGGCAAGCTTGGCAATTCGGATATGTAGATCTCCTCCCTTGTAACCGACTCTGGGTAACCCTAGCCCCCTCCGGTGTCTATATAAACCGGAGGGTTTAGTCCGTAGGACAAGAACAATCATAATCATAGGCTAGCTTCTAGAGTTTAGCCTCTACGATCTCGTGGTAGATCAACTCTTGTAATACTCATATCATCAAGATCAATCAAGCAGGAAGTAGGGTATTACCTCCATCGAGAGGGCCCGAACCTGGGTAAACATCGTGTCCCCCGCCTCCTGTTACCATCCGCCTTAGACGCACAGTTCGGGACCCCCTACCCGAGATCCGCCGGTTTTGACACCGACATTGGTGCTTTCATTGAGAGTTCCACTGTGCCGTCACGATAAAGGCTTGATGGTTCCTTCGATCATCAGCAACGATGCGATCCAGGGTGAGGTTTTTCTCCCCGGATAGATCTTCATATTCGGCAGCTTCGTACTGCGGGCCAACTCGCTTGGCCATCTGGAGCAGATCGAGAGCTACGCCCCTGGCCATCAGGTCAGGTTTGGAAGCTTGAACTATACTGCCGACATCCGCAGAGACTTGATCTTTGATGGATTCGAACCCGTGTCAGGTGCGTCGCACAGTCGCGACGAGGATGACTTAGCTCTGCCGCCGGACAGTGTTCGGGAGATCACACCTGTGGAAACTCTGGCCCTTGATCCGGAGCAGATCGCGCCATTTGAGGACGGGGGGATGGACCCCGCCATGGAGGCCGCACGCTCAGCAGCGATAGAGCTGAATACTGACTTCACCTCCTATGAGACATGTGTTGCCGGACCCTTGGATCTGTCCCTGGCCACGGGCTCTGAACCGCCTATGTCCGTGCCTATCAAATCTGATTGGGCACCGATCATGGAGTTTACCTCCGCGGATATCTTTCAGCACTCGCCCTTGGGCGACGTGCTAAATTCATTGAGGTCTCTCTCCTTGTCAGGAGGCCCTTGGCCGAACTATGTCCGGCTTGAGTGGGAAGCGGACGACGAAGAAATTCGTTCCCCACCCACCACCCACTTAATAGCCACTGTCGACGACTTAACCGACATGCTTTATTTCAGCTCTGAAGACATCGACGGTATGGACGACGATGCAGGAGAAGAATAGGAACCACCGCCCACAGGGCGCTGGACTGCCACCTCATCATATGATATATACATGGTGGACACCCCCAAAGAAAGCGATGGCAATAAGGCAACGGAGGATAATCCCCTCGAGAAGCAATCTAAGCACCGGCGTCAACGGCGCCGCTCAAAGCCCCGCCATAGCAAAAGTGGCGATACCGGCACAAGAGACAATAACGCCGAGGATAGTGCCGAAGACAAAGACAATCCCCTCCAGCCAGGCTTTGAGCGGGAGGATGGGCAAGCTAGCCCTAAGGAACAGGCAGCAGACGGAGAATCAGAGGACGACAATTACATGCCCCTCTCCGAAGACAAGGAGAGCCTCGGCGACGAAGAATTTATCGTGCCTGAGGATCCCGTCGAGCAAGAGCGCTTCAAGCGCCGGCTTATACCCACAGCAAAAAGCCTGAAGAAAAAGCAACAACAGCTTCAAGCTGACCAAGATCTGCTAGCAGACAGATGGACTAAGGTCCTGGCGGCCGAGGAATACGAACTCGAGCGCCCAACCAAAAGTTACCCAAAGCGCAGGTTGCTACCCCAACTCGAGGAGGAAGCATTAAAGCCCACACTTCCAGCGTATGATGCGGCTAACCGGCCACCTCGTGGCCGAGACAAAGCGGCATATCAGCCCGAAGTCCAGCCCGCACCCCATTGCTAGTTAAACAAAAATACCAAGGCCCGGGGTCACACGCAGGACCTGCGAGACGTATTGGAAAACAAAGATCGATCTACGGATCACGGGGGCGCGCCCCAACGCGTGACGATGACCGTCACGCCGGATATACTAAAAGCAAATCCAGCCGGGCCGAATACAGCAGACAAGACTCGTATGAACTGCGTTGAGACATAGCCCGGCATAGAGGTGCCACACACCCCCTATGCTTCACTGATGAAGTAATGGATCACGAATTCCCAGAAGGTTTTAAGCCCGTGAACATTGAATCATATGATGGTACAACAGACCACGCGGTATGGATTGAAGATTTCCTCCTCCACATCCACATGGCCCGCGGTGACGATCTACATGCCATCAAATACCTCCCATTAAAACTCAAAGGACCTGCTCGACATTGGCTCAATAGCCTGCCGGCAAACTCCACTGGCAGTTGGGAGAATTTGGAGGACGCATTCCTTGACAACTTCCAGGGCACTTATGTGCGACCACCGGATGCCGATGACTTGAGTCACATAACCCAACTGCCAGGGGAATCAGCCAGGAAATTCTGGACTCGGTTCCTAACTAAAAAGAACCAAATTGTCGACTGTCCGGATGCCGAGGCCTTAGCGGCATTTAAGCATAACATCCGCGACGAGTGGCTCGCCCGACACCTCGGCCAAGAAAAGCCGAAGTCCATGGCAGCCCTCACGACACTCATGACCCGCTTTTGTGCGGGTGAGGACAGCTGGCTGGCTCGCAGCAACAACACATCAAGAAATCCTGGCAATTCAGATGCCAAAGATAGCAACGGCAGGCCACGGTGCAACACACACAAGCGCCGCAACAACGGCGACAACGCCAAAGACATGACAGTTAATGCCGGATTCAGTGGCTCTAAAACCGGTCAGCGGAAAAAGCCGTTCAAAAGAAGCAATCCGGGCCCGTCCAGTTTGGACCGCATACTCGATCGCTCGTGTCAAATTCACGGCACCCCCGATAAACCAGCCAACCACACCAACAGAGAATGCTGGGTGTTCAAACAGGCCGGCAAGTTGAGTGCCAAAAACAAGGAAAAGGGGCTGCATAGCGACGACGAGGAGGAGCCCCGGCCGCCGAACATAGGAGGACAGAAGAAATTTCCTCCCCAATTGAAAACGGTAAACATGATATACGCAACCCATATTCCCAAGAAGGAACGGAAGCGTGCACTGAGGGACGTCTATGCGATGGAGCCAGTCGCCCCAAATTTCAACCCATGGTCTTCTTGTCTGATCACCTTCGATCGCAGGGACCACCCCACCAGTATCCGTCATGGCGGTTCTGCCGCATTGGTCCTTGACCCCATCATTGACGGATTTCACCTCACTCGAGTCCTTATGGACGGTGGCAGCAACCTGAACCTGCTCTATCAGGATACAGTGTGAAAAATGGGTATAGACCCCTCGAGGATCAAACCCACCAAAACCACCTTTAAAGGTGTCATACCAGGTGTAGAGGCCTGTTGCACGGGCTCAATCACATTGGAAGTGGTCTTCGGATCTCCAGACAACTTCTGAAGCGAGGAGTTAATCTTCGATATCGTCCCCTTCCGCAGTGGCTATCACGCACTGCTCGGGCGAACCGCATTTGCCAGATTCAATGCGGTACCGCATTATGCATACCTCAAGCTCAAAATGCCAGGACCTCGCGGGGTTATAACAGTTAATGGAAACAAAGAATGCTTGCTCCGCATGGAGGATCACACTGCGGCCCTCGCAGCAGAAGCGCAAAGCAACCTTATGAGGCAAACCGCCAATTCGGTGAAAAAGACCCCGGACACCTTCAAGCGAGTCCGGAGTACCCTGCAAGAGGATCGCCAGGCACGTTCAGAGCTCGCCTAGCAATTCGGCCTCCGTCCTAGTCCCAGTCAAGCGGCGAAATTTGCGCCGCGCGTACATAATTACGCACTCAAGATACCATGGGAATAGGCGGAGGCACGGCTATGGCATGGCCCACAATGCGGCTCAACCACTTCAGGACCCGTATATCTTTAACATTTTCTTCCTTCCAGGCCCCTGTTCTCTGAAGGCCCTCTCCGATCGCCTGATTATCGGACCCGTCACGGGAAGGAAACACCAAGGAAGCAAGGAGCTTTGACATACAAGGGAATCCCCAGGTGGTCTCTGATAACGATCGCTATACCTGTTTTACATACCCACACGCAGCTTGCCCTTGGACAGGACATGTCAAATAGTCCTATTTTTACTTATTGCACTACTTGTATACATACGTTTTGATGTATCACTTAAATAACAATGTACAGAATTAGCTCATTATTGCATTCCTTCATCTTTTTCCCTTGTCTGCTTATTTACGACAAATTGCACCCGTACATTCTGATACGTCCAGTGCGCCAGGGGCTTCAGTGTACCCCATAACACGGCATGAGAAGTCCGAACACTTTCGACAGTGCGGCACCCCGAACTTATAGCATTATATGCATCAGCTCCGAATCATGTCTTGGGTCAATAGTTGGGTTTGCCCGGCTCCCATGTTTTGGTACCTTATGTTCCGCTATATCGGCTAAGGTAGCACTGGGAGAACTACTGAATTGTGTCCCGGTTCTTCCGGACAAGCACCTCAGTAGAGAAAGCCGAAAACTAACTGTCATGATGCGGCGAGAGCTGGTCGCTGTTCGAGAGGTCTCAAATCCTTAAAGATTTTTTCCGCTTAGGGCGAGGAGTCGGCCTTGACCGATTTAGGCATACGTAGCGCCCCAAGTTCGGCCTTACGAATACTAGGGGCTTCGCCAAAATTTTGAAATTATAGAATTCTAGGGCTAAGTGAGAGTGATAAAGCTTTATAGTCCGATTGCCTGGTTCGTTGTGCTGAACACCTCCTTCGAAGGACCCAAAACTGGGATAAAGAGTGATCTGGTTTATCCCGAACACCTCAGTACTAGTTACATGGGGGCAGAAGCCGATGACTCGCCAACTCTCAAATTTTATAAACGGCCGCACAGAAGGTAATATTTTAAATCAACAAGCGTTATATAGCGCACATGAACTCGTTTTCATATTACAGGATCACATGAGTACATTCATTCAAATATTACATCCTTAGCACATTCCTCCGCCACAAGGCGAGCACCCTTCAGAACACTGTCATAATACTTTTTGGGGTGGCGATGCTCCTTGCCCTCCGGCGGCCCCTCCTTCACCAGCTTTTCGGCGTCCATCTTCGCCCAGTGCACTTTCGCCCGGGCAAAAGCCCTGCGCGCACCCTCAATGCAGACGGACCGCTTTACTACTTCAAACCGTGGGCAGGCATTCATAAGCCGCCTTACCAGGCCAAAATAGCTGCCAGGCAGGAGCTCGCCAGGCCACATCCGGACTATGAGACCCCTCATGGCCAGTTCGGCTGCCTTGTGAAGCTCGACCAGTTGCTTCAACTGGTCGCTCAAGGGCATCGGATGTTCGGTCCCAGTATACTGAGACCAGAACAACTTCTCCGTCGAGCTCCCTTCCTCAGCCCGGTAGAACTCCGCGGCATCCGACACACTACTGGGTAGATATGCGAACGCTCCTGGAGAGCTCCGAATCCGGGTCAGTAAAAGGAAAGTTCCCTTCACATGCTTGCTTTGCATAATGAATGCCTTACCCGCCGCTATCTTCTTGACCGCCTGAATTTCCTGGAGGGCCTTTTGGGCTTCAGCCTTGGCATTTTGTGCGTTCTCGAGGGCCTTTGCAAGCTCGGACCCTTGCGTCTTAGAGTCACGCTCGAAGGACTCGTACTTCTTGACAAACTCCTGGAGCTCTTGCTGAACCTCGCCGACTCGGGCCTCTTGCTTCTCGCGCTCGGCGCGCTCCTTGGCCACTTTGCCTTCGGCCTCGGACAGCGCCTTCTTCAGGGCCGCCACTTCGGTCTTGGCCCCTAGCAAAATTCATGACGATCCTATGATCTAACAACCACCTTCTTTTTTCTTTATCAATAAACAGACGGGGTATCACTTACCTTTGTTCTCTTCGAGCTGCCTCTTGGTAAGGCCGAGCTCTTCCTCGGACCACTCAAGGTCCCATTTCACTGCGGAGACCTCCGCCGTACGAGCGGTAGCGGCCAGCAGCGAAGCCTGCTTATTCACATAGACATATTCTGATTAGACTCCTGTGATTATTATTTGATCCTCTGTTCGGCCTTTCTTTGCGAACACCAAACAGAGCATCAGGGGCTACTGTCTATGCTGTAACATTTTTCTCATAATTTGATTACTTACCTCAAAGCCTGTTAGGAGGCTGGCATAGGCTTCAGTCAGTCCGCTTTTGGCGGACCGAACCTTCTTGACCACCGCACTCATGATAGTGCGGTGCTCTTCGTCAATGGAAGCGCCGCGAAGCGCTTCCAGCAAATTGTCCGATGCCTCTGGATGGAGAAAGGCCATCGGCACAGACGGCTTGCCCCCTTGGCAAGGGGTCGCCTGACAGAATTAGGAACCACTGGAGGTTCCGGCGCAGTATTCGGCTGGGGTCTAAACTTGCTGCCCCCGGCATTAGAGCCCATGGGAGTCTTGCCCCCCATGCGCCCAGCGTCTGGAATGTCGCCTTGGGGCGCCTACGGAACTATCTCCCCTTGGTTCAGTGCCCTTTGAGACAACACCTCGACGTCGTCCGTAGGGCGGGGGGAGGAGGCGGTCGGGAGTGAATCGCTGTTCATCTCCGACTGGCCCAAAGACTCATCCGAAGAGGATACGTTGATATGGGCTTTGGATGGACTGCATGATCAAGTTTGGCATGATAAGAAGCAATAAAACAAAACATACCAGAACTATTATGGTGTCCGGATACTTACGACTTCGCCAGGGGCTTGTCCCTGGGTAGCCACTCCTCGTCGCTGAAAGTGGCTGCTGTGGAGCAGTCCAGAAGGAGGGTCCTTCCCTTCTTGGACCCTTCGGCCTCCCCAGATGGGGCGGCCTTCCTTTTCTTGTCTCCCCCGGCGGGGGGGGGGGGGGAGAACTTTCCTCTTCCTCCTCCTCGTTTTCGTGGGAGGAGGGCGCCTCGGTGTTATCGGACGATGAGTCTGATACAACCTTGCGCCGGAGACCTTTCCTGGTCCCGCAGCCTTCTTCTTGGCCTTCTTCTCCGGCGCCTCAGAAGGCGCCGGAACCAGCATCTCCGTTAAGAGAGCCCTTACTGGATCTTCGGGCAGTGGGGCCGGACAATCGATGCGCTCCGCTGTCGCTACCCAGTCCTTTTAAAATGGCATGGAGGCTCAGATCCTTCACATGATTATACTGGGGAAGGGGACATCTTATGAGATATAAATAGCTTACCGGATTGGCAGGGCGCTTTGCGCTGAGTCCGCGATCCTCGGTAAGGGGAGGAGGTACCTCGGCGGCCTTGAACAACACCTTCCAGACGTCTTGGTGCGTCGTGTCGAAAAGCTCTCGCAGCGTCTGGTGCTTGGCCGGGTCGAACTCCCACATACTGAATGCCCGTCTTTGACACGGGAGGATCCGACGGAAGAGCATGACCTGGACCACGTTGACGAGCTTGATTTTCTTGCTTATCATGTTTTTAACACAGTTCTGGAGTCCGGTCAGCTCCACCGATGAACCCTAGGATAGGCCCTTCTCTTTCTAGGAGGTGAGCCGCATGGGGATGCCGCATCAAAATTCGGGGGCCGCCACCCAGTTGGTGTCGCGCGGCTCGGTGATGTAGAACCACCCCGATTGCCACCCCTTCACGGTCTCCACATAGGAGCCTTCGAGCCAGGCGACGTTGGGCATTTTGCCCACCATAGCGCCTCCGCACTCCGCTTGCTGGCCGACCACCACCTTCGGTTTCACGTTGAAGGTCTTCAGCCACAAGCCGAAGTGGGGCTTGATGCGGAGGAAGGCCTCGCACACGACGATAAACGCCGAGATGTTGAGGATGAAATTGGGGGCCAGATCATGGAAGTCCAGCCCGTAGTAGAACATGAGCCCGCGAACAAATGGGTGGAGGGGAAATCCCAGCCCGCGGACGAAGTGGGTAAGGAATACAACCCTCTCGTGGGGTTCTGGAGTAGGGACGATCTGCCCCACGTCTGGAGCCGGTGCACGATGTCTGCGGCCAGGTATCCGGCTTCCCGGAGCTTTGTAATGTTCTCCTCCGTAATGGAGGAGACCATCCACTTGCCCCCCGCTCCGGACATGTTTGGAATCGTTTTTGCGGAGAAAATGAGAACTTGGGCGCTGGAGCTCGAGTGCGCGAGAATGGATGGGCAGGGAAGAAGAAGGCGTGGGTGAAAAGGAGGAGTCCTTGTCCCTTTATAAGGGCGGTAGAAACTGTGCGCCTCCCCACTTGCCAAGTAAACTCGCTTATTCCCCAAGCGCCGTGATTGATGGCGCGGTTGGGTTACCCACACCCGTATTGATGAGAATCCCGTGATAAGGGGACACGATCTCTGCTTCGACAAGACGTGCCAAGAAAACCGCCTCGCAATATGTGCAGTAGCTGGTTTAGAAAAACGGTTCGAATAATGACCGGGCCACGGCAGGGCGTCACGTTATGAAAAGTTGTCAGCAGATTAGATTTGTGGAATATTATACTCTACGGTGGTATGTGGAATTTGTTTGTAGAGCCGGACACGATCCTTGTGTTCAAAATCTTCTATGGGGTATTCGGAGGAGGAACCCGCCTTGCAATGCCGAAGACAATCTGCGTGCCGGACTCATTGTCATTGAAGCCTGGTTTAGGGGCTACTGAGGGAGTCCTGGATTAGGGGGGTCATCGGATAGCCGGACTATATACTTTGGCCGGACTGTTGGACTATGAAGATACAAGATTGAAGAGTTCGTCCCGTGTCCGGGTGGGACTCTCCTTTGCGTGGAAGGCAAGCTTGGCAATTCGGATATGTAGATCTCCTCCCTTATAACCGACTCTGGGTAACCCTAGCCCCGTCCGGTGTCTATATAAACCGGAGGGTTTAGTCCGTAGGACAAGAACAATCATAATCATAGGCTAGCCTCTAGGGTTTAGCCTCTACGATCTCGTGGTAGATCAACTCTTGTAATACTCATATCATCAAGATCAATCAAGCAGGAAGTAGGGTATTACCTCCATCGAGAGGGCCCGAACCTGGGTAAACATCATGTCCCCTGCCTCCTGTTACCATCAGCCTTAGACGCACAGTTTGGGACCCCCTACCCGAGATCCGCTAGTTTTGACACCGACAAGGAGCCCAAGTAGGATTTGGTCCTACTTGGGGTGCCTCCTGGCCTCTCCCCTTCCCCTCCCACCTATATATATGTGGGGGGCGCCTAGCACGCACCAGATCAATTGTTAGCCGTGTGCGGCGCCCCCCCACCGTTTACACCCCCGGTCATATTTTCGTAGTGCTTAGGCGAAGCCCTGCGAAGATCACTTCACCATCACCGTCACCATGCCATCGTGCTGACGGAACTCATCTACTACCTCGATGACTTGCTGGATCAAGAAGGCGAGGGACGTCACCGAGCTGAACGTCTGCAGAACGCGGAGGTGTCCACTACAAAAAAAATACACTTCCGTGATGATACGTGTTTGTCACAGTAGGTCATGTTTTCTGTCATGCATGTACATCCATGACAAATTTATGACAGAATCAAGATAGTCATACCTGTGCTATCGTAGAAGTGTTCCATGACATTACCAAAATTATCATCATGGATGTCCACTTCCATGACGATAAATCGCGCGTCACAGAAGTGCTTTCGTCAAGGGTGACCGACACGTGGCATCCACCGTAACAGAACACCGTTAAGCTATCGGGTCCAGTTTTTGGATCTGATAACCCATTAAAGCCCCGACCAATGGGGATTTTCCACGTGCAAAATCATCATTGGCTGGAGGAAACACGTGTCGGCTCACCGTTGGGACAGATGTCATCCACTCATTGGACCCAAGGCACCTATGATACGTCGACACGTGGCACGGCCCAACAGAGGCCCATTCCTGTGAAAAGGCCGACCCGTTTGACTTGCTCAAAAGGTGGCGGGCCGGCCCACGACAAGCTTGTTAACGGCCTCTTCGCATATAGCCCATTTACAGCCCGCTATCCCAGGGCCATTTACGGCCTATCTGAATTAGGCCCAGTAGCGTCATCTGGGCCGTCCAATATAATTCCAGCCCGTTTTAACTTCCGGCCCATGTATGGCCCATGACGTCTTTCGGCCCATATGAGGCCCTTAGTAACCCTCGGCCCCTTAACGGCCTGTGGTAAAACTGGCCTGTAATGAACAGTGTATCACTTTATACCCATTAATGGCCCATTATTCCGTTGGGCTGTTTCCAGCCCATGTTATATTTCGGCCTTCTCAGGGCCCATTTATTCTTGGGCTCATTTCCAACATTCGGTTACTTACGACCCGTTACTGTCATTTTCTGCTTGTGGGCCAAATTCAGCCCGTGGTTACAGTCGGCTCGTTTGTGGCCCGTTAATACGTTGGCCCGTTTTCATGTCGAAAAAAACCCATTGGGCTATTTTCATAGAGTTATCAAATACGGCCTATAAACGGCCCGTTATTGTCCACGAATAGTACGGCCCATGATTGGCAAAATGATGATACGCCCCGTAGAAGGCCAATGGATCCTACGGCCCGTAAAAGGCCCATGGATCGTACGGCCCATGGATCCTATGGCCCGTATAGAAGGCCAATGGATCCTATGGCCCGTAGAAGGCCCATGGATCATACGGCCCGCAGGAGGCCCATGGTTACAACAGTCCGTGTGTTGCCATGATTAGTTTGGCCTACTTTCCAAAAATAGGTTATTGTGGCCACTAGAAAAACACAGAAAAAGAACTGCAGTGACTACAAGCAAACAACTAAACAAGACAATAAGGAAATAAAGAAGCAAGCAATTAACGCTAGCCTATTACCGCTATTACACATATTACATCCACTGGGCATCAAAGTTCGCCACCGGTGCAAATATAGGGAACAAAGCAGCATATTACATACACTGGCCGTCAAAATTGGCCACCAGTGCAAATAAACGCGGCAGCAAAACAAGAGTATAACTGAAACAACTTCAGAAGAGCTCAAGAAACGTGGTATCCACCATGCTGGCAATAAGCTTAGCAAGCTTATTAGCTTTGTCCTGTTTGGCGCTAAAATCCTCCAACGCTTGCTGTTGCACCAGAAAGTATGCATCTGAATGCTCCAGGGACTTCCGCAGTCCTTCTGCAGTCCTTCCGCTTCTTGTCACAGCTGATCGATGTCTTTTAGCTTGTAGTTGAGACTCAAGAAACCGAACTGATTCAGACAGTGAGTTTGAATAGCTTGTGCAAGCGGTAGTGGCCAGTAACTCCAACACTAAACCAAGACAGGACTTTGGGGTTGTCTCACTGTCTTTGAGATAGTCTTCCTTAGCTGTTTTATCAGCTTTGTTGGAGACCAACAATGATGTGTCACTATCTTGAACCTTATCTGCATTACTTCCTTTACCATTGCTTAATAAGGCACTCTTCCCCAATATTCTGTCAGCATCCTAAAAGAAGAAACAAGCAGACACATAACAGGTTTAGCATGTACTAGTATATGAAACTCATTTCGGTGAACTAGTTCATTAGTAAGGTGGACATGATTAAACTACCAAGTCTTCTATTGCCAAGTACTAGTCCATAATAAAAGCATCAAACAAACATATATCTATTTCCTATGGTCACTGCATTGTCTTGCCAAATCAAAATAGAGACACGGTTCAAATCATATCAGTTCAAGACAAAGCAGCAGTGAAAGAATACAAAGCGTGGGAAACTACACGGCACAACAAGATTTCAGATGAGTACCACAGGTCTACATGTACAACAACACTATTGGCTCTGTTGTGATGCTAGTAATGTGCATGATATGAGAAGTCAACTGTATACACAATTGAAATTGAAATCAACAGAGCTATTTATAAGAGCAAGCCTGTTAAAGAAACATGCGTGAACATACCTGCTGTGCCATTGGAGTTTCAATTGGATCCTTCAATTTAAAAATAAGTTTGTATGAGTAAATACAGTAATACAAGAGCAAAGCAGTATGCACGATAGCAATCATAGTTAAAAAAGGCGCGCCTAAGCGAGCGCTTAAGCGCGCCTAGGCTCTAGGCGTTGGCAAAATGCATTGCGCACAACTACGCTTAATCTGTGCATAACTGCGCATAACCATGCGCTTTGGTCAGTAAAGCGCAAGGCGGTGGCAAAACGCACAATTAACACCTAGCGCTTTTTTGAACTATGATAGCAATGGAATCTTAAATTAGAACAGTTGTTCTTCAGGTTTAGGCACTTGTTCTACATGAACAGAGTACAATAAGACGCAAGAATATAGTACTTAAAATAGAAAATGAGCTCATAGACCTTACCACGTTTTTGGTTCAGGACCAGTACAAAACAAGGCATTCCTAGTCATCGTCCAGTAAATGTGTCTCAGGAGAACGTAAGGGAATTTGATGAGTTTCTTTGCCGGTGAAGTACGTTTTCTTCAGGTAATTCTGATACTGCCACCAAGCATTCTTGAAGATAGAAGAGGTATTAGCACAGGTTACCTCATCCTGAGTTTCCAAATCGGTCCTTCTCTATAGAGAAAAATGGGAAAATTTGCTGTATTATAACCATCATGGAGGTAGGATGTATGGGACAAAGCAAAGTAATTGCCATGAATAACATTACTTACACATAACTCCTGGACAAACACCTGCAACTGGCATTTCCCTTCATCTTCAGTATAATATTTCCAAGATGGGAAGATACGCACATACGATTTAACAACATCAAATGTGATAGATGCTAAACTACGACTAGCTGGTTGTGCTTCCTCCATAGGAATAGGCGTACTAACTGGTGGAGTTGGGGTTCGCCATGGTAGTACTGGCCCTTTGGGCACTGGAGCTGGCTTACTAACTGCTCTTGTTTGGGAGCTCTGTGGTGGAGATGGTGCTGTGTCAACAGGAACTGGGTTACTATCTGCTGGGGTTGGGGTTAGATTGTGTGAAGCTGGTTCTCTGTCCATCGCAGTAGGGGTACAATCTGCGAGAGTTTGGGTTATGTGTGGTAGGGCTGGTTCTCGTGCATGTACAACCGGGGTGCTATCTCCACCAAGAGGTAGCATTGTTTTATTTGAAGACCGTGTTTTTAGTCCGCTAGATGCTGGCATCACCCGCTCCAATTCAAATGGCTGATAAACAGGAAACATAGTTGAATGTACAGACATTGTATGAGAGACAGATGCAATAGACAGTGTGGAAAAAAGAGGGCATGAAATAGTTGACATGTATATCGTTTAACTAAAACGGATAGCATGACATAATTTCACATATATGATGTCTATCTAAACTGGATAGCATAGCATAACATAATTCAAAGATATGATGAATAACTAAACAGGATCGCATGACATAATTCACCTACATGTTATCTAAGTAATCAGGATCGCATCATTTAATTCACATATGTGATTTATATGCTAAATAGATGGCATTAGATATGATGTCTGAACTAAGAACATGGTGTTGAATATTGTGTATATGATGTCTAAACTATGCAATGCAAGACACCATATGCATGATATGAGCAGTATAACCATGCCAAGTTAGAGCATACACCTCGGTGGGGGAATAGGGCTGGTCATCTGTCTCTGAATCCATCTCCGAGGAGCTATCGGGACCCAACAAGAGATCTACTTTGACAGGTAGCACTGTCGGCTCTGAAGGCCTTGTTTTCACTCCAGATTTTTCAATCTCCCACCCAAATGGCTGATTCACAGGAAGAGCAGTTTAATGTACAAACATTGTCGACAAATGGAAATGTAATGAAGAAAAGGATGGGCAAGATATCATTCAAATATATGATGCCTGGTTAAACAGGATGGCATTGCACATTTCACGTATATTATGGCTGGCTAAAAGACATGAGACTGCATAATTCTCATATATGATATAGAAACGAAACAGGTGGCATTACAGAACATGTCTAAACTAAGCAGATGACATATATGATGTCAAAAGTAGGCACTGCAAGGCAACATATGCATGATATGACTAACATCATCATGCCAAGGTAGAGCAAACACCTTGGGGGATAAATAGGAGTGGTCAGCGGTGTCTGAATCCGCCTCAGAACAGATATCTTCCTCTGGATTACAATCTGGAGAGGGGTGGGGAGGGTTTGCCATTGAACCCACCATGGAGCGATGTCTGCATGACATTGTATTTCCGCGCAAAACTCTTCTCCTTTTCTCTACATGTTCAACATGACTGTGTACAATATTTGACATGCATACGAAAAAAATATGGTGAGATTATGTAAGGAGAGCATGCAGAAATTTAGAGTGATGGTAACAACCAGTGGATGGATCCAAAAATAATGATAGCAGGCTGATGATTGCTTTAATTTAATAAAAAGACAGATGATGATTGCTTTACTATTTGTTTCCCACCTAAGATGAACAACATAGGCATACCCTAGGTGAACCAGATATTAGACAGAGATACTATTCATTGCTTCCTCGATATGTGCCCCACAACTAATTTAGAACTCAAGTTTGAACATTAATTTGGACCTGACTTGGAGTCCAAGAGGTGAACAGGACGATAAAGTAGCAGGTAATTTTAAGCAATGCATAACATAAGCAGAAACAAAAGAGTGCGACCTCTCTTGTCGACCCGTGTACTCCTCAGGTTCATCTGCTGATTCGATGATGGTGATGCCGTTGCGGTGCCAGCGGCAGGGAAGGAGATCTGAGGCGGCAAAAGACAGTCAGGAGTCGTGATGTCTGGTTTGGTGGATGTTTCTGTCGATGGAGCAACTCAGTTGAGGTGGACAACGTCGCGGCAGGAGCAGGACAAACCACACAAAGTTCCCTTTGACACCTACCTGTAACTGAAGTAATTCTGTAAGGGCTCATTTGGCTTGCATGATTCTAAAAACGCAAGGATAGGAAAAACACCGGAATAGGATAGGAATGCACATGGTAAATAGAGCATTTGTAAACACAGGATTTCTGTCAACTTGAGTGTTTGGTTTACAGGAATTGGAAGAGCAGAGGAATGCAAAGAAACATGGCTAAAATAAAGTGAAACCATATGAAAGCGTGTACAGTTAGAATGTTATTATGCCACTAATGCACCTGGTCTTGTTTTCATGCATCGGATTTTGAAAAGTAGGTCCAGGTGGATGTTTTGCTTCATTCCTGTCAACAAAATGCATGAATAATTGAATAGTAGAGTGCCATTGGAAAATTCCCTATTGCTATGTTTTTACGTTGAACCAAAATAGCCCTAATGGATCGACATGAATGTATAGTAATAAGTGATGCAACAAGTGTACAACCTCTTTGCCGTAGCCGTGTCGACCTCAGCATCATTGGGTTGGTCGGTGAAGCAGTTGAGGCAGAGGTGGCTGTCGGAGGTGTGGAGGAAGATCTGAGGAATCTGTAGACGGCGTCCAGGGCATTGCTCTATTGTGCTGGATCGTTCTGTCGTTGGAGCAGCCCCGGTGAGCCGTAAGATGTCAAGGCTGAAGCAGCACAAGACAGACATCGTCAATCTCAAGTGGGATTCTAATAGCATCTCCAATAGATGATGTAAAATAGATGTAAAATTCACATCACCAAAAACCACCTGACTACAACAGATGAGGTAAAAACTGTTGACTCTGAACTTAACTGTCGAAACTGAAATTTACTGTGGAATCTGAATGTTACTGTCGAAACTGAATGCAATGGTAGCAGAGAGGCACTTGACATGTAGTTTAGGGAGGGCCTGCAGTTCATCTTCAACCTGCACCCCCCTGAGCCGCCAGCCACCACCGGCCGAACCGCCGTCCCGAAACAACTCCCCACCGCCGGTCCACCGCCGCCCCGGCCAGCCCTGTAGGTCCCCCGCCCCCACCCTGAACCCTAAGATAGATAGTGGGGTACCTCTCCGGCGAGCCCCCGTCCCTGCTGCGGGTGGTTCTTCCTTAACTCCGGCGAGCCCCCCACCCCCTGAAAATCGACTGACCCAAAAGTCGATTAAGTCGACTGAAGTGTAGCTAAATCGAAGCAGAGCAGCAGCACGAGCGAGGGGGAGAGCAGCAGCAGCAGCTCGAGCGAGAGCCGGAGCAGCAGCAGCTGGGCGAGCGAGCGATCGAGCGAGAGCCGGAGCAGCAGCAGCTGGGCGAGCGAGCGATCGAGCGAGAGCCGGATCAGCAGCAGCAGCGCGAGCGAGTGAGCGAGAGCCGGAGCAGCAGCAGCAGATCCGGCTGGTATGGACGCCGCCGCCGAAGGGGCCTCACACTAGGGGAGAGCCGCCGTGGAGATGTCGCCCGTGGTGCCGGCTTCAAGGTAGCCGCTCCATGGGGGTGCGGGATGGAGCACCGTCGGCGCCGGGAGGTCGAGCTAAGGAGAAGGTGCGATGCGATGAGTGTACAACCTCTTTGGTGGCGCCGAGTAGGCCTCGGCTTCGTCCGAGGAGTCGGTGAGGATGCTGCGGTTCTGGTGGAGCAGGTTAAGGCGGCGCTGTGGGGATGGAGCAGCCGCGATAGACGAGGCGATCGTCGGAGTAGCTCCTTGGAGGTGGAGGACGGGGCGGCTGAACCGGCGGGACGACGAGAAGGACGACGGATCCTCATCTGGGGAGGTGGACGAGGGACGTCGAGCTGTTGCGATGGACGACTTCGTCGGGGAAGAGGCTCCGGCTGGGCAGGGGTGAGGTGGCGGACAGAGGAGGGTGGGGTTTCGCGGCTGGAGCGGAGAGGTTATGGCGGCCTGGGATTTTGAATGGCAAAAAGGAGGCGATGGGAGGGGGTGAACCATGACTTAGGGACGTGCTTGTCCAAAATGTAGGGTGTGTTACAAAAGTACCCCCCACCGATTTGAACTAGCGGCCCTTTCGGCTCAGGGTTAGAAGGGGGATTTCGCGTGTCGGGATTTGGCAGCTGGAGGGAGTTTTCGCGCGCGTTGTAATTTCGGGATAGCAAGGCGCGGGTTGTGAAGGCGCCAGTTTTGGGAGCACGATATCTGAATTTTCGGGATATAACAAGGCGCGGGTTGAATTTTAGGGACAAGCCTAACGTGTAATATTGTACTTGTATGTACCAAATCAATTCGCACTTCCCTTAACCAAAAAGAAAACGAAAAAATAAAACTATTCACACCACACAAAGAGAGAGTCTTGCCCCGTTTTACTATAAAAATGCTATTCAAAGCTACTCCCTCCTTCCATCTATATAGGGCCTAATGCGTTTTTCGATGCTAACTTTGACCAAATATTAGAGCAATAATATATGACATGCAACTTACACAAAGCACACCGTTAAATTCGTATGTGAAAGGTTCTTTCAATGATATAATTTTCACATTGTGCATGTCATGTACTATTAATCTTGTCAATAGTCAAAGGCGGTCATAAAAAACGCATTACGCCCTATATAGATGGAAGGGGGGAGTATGAATCCATGTTATGTCCAATTAAATTTTTTCGCTTGCTGTATAATGCATGTAACCTACTCATACCAACATTTTAGTGCATTCCAAATGTCTATACTACCGCCGCAATTCGAACTGAATTTGAATTCGTTTCTCTATTTCAATAACAATCTACAATCATGATTGTTGCCAACTTCAACCATCATTCGTGTATTACCTTAATAACACACCACATGATTACTATAGAGATAGATATGAACTATGTGTACTACATGAACTCGAATTCTATTTTTTGAATACACTTGATGTTGATTCCAAATAATAGTACATTTGATGTACTAACTATATATTCATAATCTAAACCATGTTCCATACGTGTACACCGTGTTTATCACACATAGTATAGTGCCCCGCCCCCTACATTATGACAAGTATTTAGACCTGAGCTGCAAAAGCCACACATTAGCCCAAATTATGATCAATGTTCTATATATTATACGTAGTACTAGCAAGATGCCCATGCGTTCCACAGAACATCAACATGATCAAGGGGAGGCCTAATTTGCAAATATGGAGAGGGGTGTGGGTATTTTGAAAATTGCCATAGTTTCCTTCCTATCCGTCAGATATAAATCGGACGGCCTATATTGCAGGATGGCAGGCACACCATCATCAACAACTCCATTTTTTATAAGAGTAGAGATAAAATATATTATATGTAGTATAACATGTTCATAACCACACCATGTGTATCATCGTTATATATATTCACACATGCATCAGTTTAAAACACTATGATAAATTCTTCAAATATCCGAATTCGCTTTTTATAATGAAGTATGATCTCTGTTCGTCTTTTACACCCACACAATCCTCTTATCTTTGTAGCTAGCTAGCGCTAACTTTCTCTCGTGCATGCACACACCCGCATCCCTCTCACCCTCCCTCAGCATTCTCTAGCTCCATCGCGCAAATTCACCTTTTCACTTTAGGTCGTTCACCCATGGTGTGTGTAGGCCCCCCAGCTCCTTCTTTACAGCACACATCGATCGATATGCCTCTCTAGCCAGGTGTGCCTAGCACAAACACAAGCTTCCCCTCTTCTCTTATCACCGTCCATGCCTCGCCCTCCCACCACTCTTTTCATCGATCTTGTACTCGCACACTCCTTCCCCCTCGATATAGTATGACTCTCGCACCACCTCCTAGATACATCCCTCTCTCTCTATCCTTCTCCCCGTGCCTCATTTTCTTCTAACACACACATGCATGTATACCGATCGATCTCCCAACATATACCTAGGTCGACTTTAACTATTCCCCCCCATCGATCGACGTACCTCATAAGTTATGTCTCTCCTTTCTCTGACAAAGGACAATTGATCTTTCTATGTAGTTATGTCTGCTTACCACAGCCATATCGTCCCCCCTCATCATTCGTGCATGCCTCCTGACTCGTCTCTCACACGCACGTGCACAGACAGGCAGCCATCCCCTCTCTTCTTGATATTGCAGGCGTGCCCTCCGGTTGTCTAGCAAGCCTATCCCACCATTTGTTAGAAGCAACTCCACTACCACCCCCTCCAACACTCTAGCTCTGTCTCTCTCCCAACCTTATTCCTCTCCTACACATATGCATGGATGCGACCGATCTCCCTTAATACATGAGGTAGATCGATCTCCCTTAATACACGAGGTAGGCCTCTCTCCTCCTCCACACATATATCAGCCATTGTACCTCTATAGTTAATTAGGCCTCCCTCCCCCCCCCACCACACACTGATAGTCGAGTGCTGTAGGTAGGTATCCATGCCACAGAGACAAACTGCACCTGTCCCCTCTCTTGTTCTAGTAGGCCAGCCACTCTATATCTTTGACGTGGGCACACACAAATTCGATGGCACTCTTTATCGACCGCGCGCGCACGCACACGCACATCATCCCTCTCTTTGATTCTATGGACACCTCAAGTCGATGATACCTCCACTCTCTTCTTGTGGATCGCCCCCTCTATATATATGATATATCCAGGACTCTATTTCACACACATTGCATATGTTACATTTTTTGATTGACCCCCCCCAAAAACTCTCACAAACCCACACACTATATCTCTCTACGTTTGTATCTCTCTCACACAACCCCACGTAGGTGGTGTACGTATACAAGAAGAGAATAGGTGCATCGTGCACGTACTCACGCTTCGTGCCCAGCCACACCCGCGCGGGTACACGGTGGAGCTCATTTCTGTACGAAATGGCAGCCCACGTGCTAATTTGAACGCGTGTAGCGGTTGTTTACCTACGGAGGTCGTGTACCACGTGTGCACGAAACAAAGTTTGACTTTATGTGTTGGCGCGTTATTTTTAAATAAAGTTATATCGCTCAATGGCACGTACACAGAATATAAAACGATTTTTATGGAGAAAAAGGTAGTCCGCTCCACTATATACAATGGAGCCTCCCTGCCTGGTTTGTCTCTCTTCATAGTATCTCACACAAGGCCGCGGTGGCCTCTCTCTCTCTCTCACCGTTGGTCACTGATCCGGCCGCATCCCGTCCGCCGGCGGAAAGGGAGGACGTGCATCATTTCTCCGTTCGACGGCGCCGAGGTACAACACGTCCCGATCTGCGGTACACGTCGTTCTCTTTGACCAAGCTCCGGCGCGGTAGGGCCTACGCCACCTGCTCGCTGCCGTAGTATGGGCAAATTCCACCCGCTGCCGCTCACCTAGTTACACCCCGACGACCTCCAGGTGTCCCCCCCGCCTTGCCCCACTACCCGTCTTCCCACGTCGCTGCATGTGGATCTTCCATAGTTCTTTGCACAAAACATAGCTCGTCCAGCGTACTTCCCATATTGCAATCTCGTCCTCACACCGTTTTAGACAAACACAACTGTGTTGTTATCTTCCCTTAGGACAAGGAATATGCTTCTTTTTTGTCGTCGCAACTGTCATCAACAATATTTGTCTTTTTACAAATTTCAAATGGGCATATTTTAGAGTGTAGATTCACTCATTTTGCTTCGTATGTGTACTCCCTCCGTTCCTAAATATTTGTCTTTCTAGAGATTTCAACAAGTGACTACATACGGAGCAAAATGAGTGAATCTACACTCTAAAATATGTCTATATACATCCGTATGTAGTAGTCCATTTGAATCTCTAAAAAGACAAATATTTGAGTAGTCACTCGTTGAAATCTCTAGAAAGACAAATACTCTGGAGTATATTTAAGAACCAAGGGGGTAGTGCACAGCCGCATGGGAGACTCAGACCGGTCGTTGCGCCGCATTAATAGTGAGTAATGAGCAGCCAAATCATAAGCCCCACCTTTCCCACTGTAAGTTGCTCAGAAGAAGCAACCATCAATACGCTCTTCTTTGAATCCGCTCATACTACTCCATCCGTCACTGTTTATAGAGCGCGCTTCAGAAAAAGAGAAAATCTCTGGGACCAAGGCGACTAGCGATCGGCCTGAAAAATAGCATTGGTAGTTATAGCACGGCGTTTATTACTAGAGGAAATAATGCGTACACACATGCATGTAGTGCTTCCACCCCGGGTACACACATGCATGCACTTACTCCACTCCATAGTACTACATCGAGAGAAAATTGCGGTTACCACACCGTAATTAATTGAGCATTAAACCAAACGCGTCTAAAGTCTCTCTGGTGGTGGAAATGCATTGAGAGAAATGCATCATAATGAAGCGCACCCTGTAAACTGTGACGGAGGGAGGAGTAGTATGAAGGTGCAAAACCAAGTACGCGTACGGCCAGTCGGTCAACGCACCTCCTCTTGGCATATCACTGACATGTGGGACCGGAGTGTGAGCAAACCGATCTCAATTGACGGCAAAATGGCCAATCCGCCGTTCCTTGAGAGAGACGAGGAGTGAGAACAAACAGAAGGGCTTGCACAGAGGCCAAGATATATTCGAGCATGGTTGATCGATATCATCATTACATGTTGGGCTGCCGTTTTCCGCCCTTCTCCGGAATAAATGTGTACTTTATCAGAGATTAAGAAAAATAAGAGTACAGAGGCTCCACCATGCAGTTCTAGTAGTAGTACTACTCGTACTACTAAACCTTGCGCTTGGCTCTTCGCCTCTTCATGAAGTCGAACAACGATGGTACTCCGCATGTTCGGTACTACAGTGTATGCCTCTCGCAATCTGACACCGAATGAACTGATGCATGTCCACCGGCTGGGCGAGGGTATGTTGCATTAGTCAAAAGACGTAAGCGAGCTTCACCTTGTCCTGCAAGCTTCTCCTTGTTCTGCGAGTTGACGGGACACACCAAGTAGTAGTGCTAGTCCATACTCCCTCCTTTCCGGTTAATATGGCTTAATATTTTTTGCGGGTAAATGAGAGAGCCTTGTTCATATATAAGCATTCTTAGGACGATCAGCCAAGACACTAGTCACTAGGAAGCGAGGTACCCCACAAAAAAAGAAGTAGGAAGCGAGGTGTTTCATCAAGCCAGATCTCGGCCACATTCAAAGTGCAGCAAGCACGGTTCGCACAAAGATGCGCCGCAAGGTTTGCTGACCTATTTACATGCTGAATAACAAAAAAAGAGGAAATATTACCGAGCGCTCCTATTTGTAACAGGATATGAGCCAGAATTAAGCGAGAATTGTGGCGAGTGTTCCATGCAATCAACTTCCATTATCACATGCGAGAACCCTCGAAGAGAACCAAATGTGTTGAAGATTGCTTTATCACATTTTAAAAATATAATAAGAGTGCAGAAGCTCCTCCATCCGGTTCCTAGTACTAGTATAGTAGTACATACCTCTATAGACTGTAGTAGTACTAGTACTAGTAAACTTTGCGCTTTGCTGTTCGCCTCTTCGGGAAGTGCAACAATAATAGTACTACTAGTATAGTGTGCTTCTGGCAATCTGACACCGAATTAACTATTGCACGTCCACCGCCTGAGCGAAGGACAGCTTGCCTTAGTCAAAAGTTTCTCCTTGTCCCGCGAGCCACCGCGCGCAAGCTTCTCCTGTCCTGCAAGCTTCTCCTCGTTCGGCAAGTTGACGGGACACAGCAAAGTAATGCTAGTCCATACTGCCTCCTCTCCGGTTAATATGGCTTAATTTCAAATGAGATAAATACACTGTATGTCACTGTATATTTGTAAAAATACGGTGAGTGGACTTCATAATACACTCATTGCACTCAATATATACATTTTCTGGTGTTTATACGGTCACTAGCTCACCCTGGCTGAGTATGTGTGTGCATGCACGTGTAGGTTGAGCACTTGAGCGTGACCGTGTGTGTTCCGTCGTGTGCTCGGACATGCATGCATTAGGGCGTTGCGCACGTTTTTGTGTCCATGTGTACGTGTGACTGTTGCATACACGTAGGGGGAGTACGTGTAGGGGCCACTAAAGGAGCAGTCAAATCACACAGTAAGTTAGTCGGAAGAAGCAACCATCATTTCACTCTTCAATGACACGTACGCAATATAAAATGGTTGATATGGAGAGAAAAAGAAAACCACTATATATACACGAGCAGGAGCCTAAGCTACAAGCCTGCTTGCTTGGGTTGCTCTCTTCACAAGCATAGAACGACGGTGGCCACACCGCTGGTCACATATCCGACCTGATCCCGCAGCTGGGGGAAGGGAACAATGTTCTGCGTAGACGCGGTCGACATCGGCGAGGGAGAAAATCCATAGTCGGTGCGTCCCAATCGGGTGTCACTGCGGTATGGGCCGATGACGCGTCCCAACCGCCCTTCTAGCTACAGCCCGACGTCCGTTTAAAAAATATTAGTGCATGTCAACAAAAATTATACTAGTATCGCTGTTCCGTTTTGAAAAAAAGCATATAAGTTGTTACCAAAGGATCTTTATATCCAACAGACACAAAATATCCATTCGACTGTTCGAAATTACTTTCACTGCTGATCTGATGTCGAGGTAATTGCTGCATCGCCACCAAAACCCACCATCTCTTAAGCTAAAGTAGACCGAGCTTACCCCTATATTAGCATATTACTAAGATAAACAGAAGGCACTGTAGAATCATTTAGGACGTGAGCTTGTCAATCTGAATGTGGAGGGACACCAGCTTAGCCCCGGCCAGCAGCTTGGGCGGAACTGTGAAGAAGGTCAGCTCCCGCACGGCGACGTCGCCGGGATCCCTGCTGCTTGTCACCTCCATTTCCACCTTGACGGCGTCGGTCCTGCCTTTGGGCTCCCCCGGCGGGCCGTTCGCCCACAGCTTGGCCACGTAGTGCAGCAGTGGGGACGCCCCCGCTCTGATGTAGACGACCGACACGGCGATAGGCGCGCCGATGTCGAGGACGCGCCGACCAAGAAAAACGCGCGGCCGTCCTCCTCCGCGAACAGCAAGAGCCGTGGCTCCGACAGTGGCACTTGCAGCTGGAGCGCCTTGCCGTACTGGATCCTGTGCATGGGCATGGGATGCACGGTGCTGATGTGGTGGGAGAGCACCGGCGGCGGGCCTTCGTAGCCGCAGACGGGCACGAGGCATTTGCAGGGCGCGAGCGGACACACGCACTGGTGATCAGCGAGCTTGTGGTAAGTGACGTAGAGCCCACAGCCTTCGTGCGGGCACTCCACCCTCACCGAGGAGAGGACGACGTCCACCGCCGTGTTCCGCACGTCGAAGCCACTGCCGCGCTCGCACTTCTGGCACTGCCGCTGGTTCCCGGGGCGCTCGACGTGGCAGTCCGCGCAAGCCAGGTGCCCTCCCTTGCACTGCACAAATCAATCGAACAACACATCAATCAAGAAACCTGCACCTTGCTCGATCAGCCGAACGGATGAGGTGTATTCGAAACTCATACACTGGAGGCTTCAAGGGGCGGAGGCACAAGGGGCAGTGGAGCAAGGTGAGGTCCATCGAGACCATAGAGAGCTCCATCATCGGGTCATGTTCCGTCTGCATGATCTCGCCCTCCTCGTGCACAACCATCTCTCGCTTTATTAGGGCCAGGGCATTACAAAGCTTTACCGTCACATATTCATACTACTTCAAGGTGCATTAAATCAACACATGCAAGTATCAAAAGGAGAGTCACGGCATGCATGCATGCGTTGTATGCATCGGTAAACGCAAATTATTGAAATATATCGAGTGCAGTGCTTTGATGTGTTGCGTCAACTCGTACAAGACCGAGAAGTTTGATTACTACAACGCCCTCTCGCCTTAACCGCACCTGCCTTTGGCTACATGACAGGTGGGCCACCGACCTGTTGGGCCCACCTGTCATGGACGCAAAGGCAGGAGCAGTAAGTCAATCAAGCTGCGTCCCTCCCTCACCCATGAGCGTGGTGGCTGGCAGGACTAGGATAAGCTTTCGTTCACTACATGCTCTCCCTCCCGTACGCAGTGGACATGCAGCAGTTCAATCGGTGTCAGATGGCCAGAAGCATACTGAGGCGAAGAGCCAAGCGCAGCTCGGACGCTCGTGTGGCAGTTTCATGTGTAGAGTAGTCTACGATAGCGTGTACCGTGCCTGTAAGCTTAAAATCGTTGGGGTCGGCTCCATGCTATTTTTTTGATTAAAATAATCTTCTGGCCCTACCTGTCATCCTAGTGATTCTAGTTTGCACGCTCATCTGGTCAAGACAGGAATATATATTTTACTTTGTGGTGGGGTAAATGTTAGAGGTTGCAGCAAATGGAGGATTGTACACTGCGGGTCTTTCAGCCAAGTTTAGAGGCAACCATGTGGGGCTAGTGCTATGATGTGTCGCGTCAACTCGTACAACGAGGAGAAGCTTGATTTTACTACTACACGCCTTCTCCCTTGCCCATGCGCGCGGTGGCTCGCAAACGAGGACAGACTTTTGCTTATAGTACTACAACAAGCTATCCCTCCCGCTCGCGGTGGATGGGCATGCAGTAGTGGATTCGATACTGTAGAAGCAGTAGTAGTAACATCATTGTCGTCTTCTCGAAGAGGCGAAGAGCCAAGTGCAACCCGAATGTGGCAGTTGCGAACCTTGGAGCACGCATATAGCCAGGCTCTTGCATGGGACAAAATTGCTATGTGAGCCCACTATTGTAGTACTTGCTAGTATAGCCCTATAAACCAGAAAGGAGTATTTGCCTTTCTAGAGATTTCAACAAGTGACTAGACTACACCGAGACGGAGTACATATGGAGCAAAATGAGTGAATCTACACCATAAAGAAATACGTAGTTTTCTCGTTTTCCTCCCGGCCTTGGTCGCGGTGCACAATATTGAGTATACCAGTACTATCATCTTGAAATTTACGAAGTCACCATAGGCACCTCGTCGTCGACGGGAACGTCTCCTGACACGTGATAGACGCGAGCGGCAGTCGCCTCCATAGGTGCTTGAATGCCAAGGAGGGAGAGGGTAGCGGTTCTCGAGACATTGAACGGTCAATGATGCATCCTCAAATTACTCTACATGCAGAGGGAATTAATTGGAGAAGCACAATAGAGCCAGCACGATGTGAATGCAACAGAGTTTGGATTCTCATATAAAGGCGCCCCACCACTCCAATCCATCTACTCCTTAGTCTCTGCACAACACTGCTCACTCCAATCCAAGACCAAGTGACTAGAAGCCAGAAGCATCTATGGAGGCGATGGTCGCGAGCGGCAGTCGGCTGTGCCAAATCATCCAAGGCGCCGGCCTGTGCCCCGCACCGCACAGCGTTTCCAGATGGTGCTAGCGACCGCCGGCGTCGTAGCCCTCGCCGACACAGGCTTCGCCTCTCGCATGGATGACATGATGGTCAACTCCATCCGCAAGTTCGCCGCCGTCAAGAAGCGTGTAGTGAAAGCTCCTACTAGTCCTGCTAGCCACCACGCTCATGCACGAGGGAGGGATGCAGCTTCATTGACTTACTGCTCCTGCCTTTGCGTCTATGACAGGTGGGCCCAACAGATGGTTGGCCCACCTGTCATGCAACCAAAGACAGGTGCAGTTAAGGCACCGGAGCTCAGTCCGCGAGGGAGAGGGCGTTGTAGTAATCAAACTTCTCGGTCTTGTACGAGTTGACGCGACACATCAAAGCACTGCACTCGATATAAGTCTTTTTACGCATTTCAAATGGACTACTACATACGGATGTATGTAGACATATTTTGCTTCGTTTGTAGTCACTTGTTGCAATCTCTAAAAAGACTTATATTTGGAAACGGAGGGAGTACAACGCATGCATGCATGCCGTGACTTCCCTTTTGATACTTGCATGTGTTGATTTGATTCACCTTGCCAAATTTTGACTATAAATTTAACTAACCAAATTTTCATGCATGTTGATACGTCTCCAACGTATCTATAATTTATGAAGTATTCATGCTATTATATTATCCATCTTGGATGTTTTATGGGCTTTACTATGCACTTTTATATTATTTTTGGGACTAACCTATTGACCCAGAGCCCAGTGCCAGTCCCTGTTTTTTCCCTTGTTTCAGTGTTTCGAAGAAAAGGAATATCAAACGGAGTCGAAACAGAATGAAACCTTCTGGAGAAGTTATTTTTGGAAGGAAAGCAACCCGGGAGACTTGGAGTGCACGTCAGGAAAGCAACGAGGGAGGCACAAGGCAGGGGGGCGCCCACCCCCCTGGGCGCGCCCTCCACCCTCGTGGGCCCCTCGTGGCTCCCCTGACGTACTTCTTTCACTTATATATTCCCATATACCCTAAAAACTTTGGGGAACAAAACAGATCGGGAGTTCCCCCGCCGCAAGCCTCTGTAGCCACCAAAAACCAATCGGGACCCTGTTCCGGCACCCTGCCGGAGGGGGGAACCCTCACCGGTGGCCATCTTCATCATCCCGGCGCTCTCCATGACGAGGAGGGAGTAGTTCACCCTCGGGGCTGAGGGTATGTACCAGTAGCTATGTGTTTGATCTCTCTCTCTCGTGTTCTTGAGGTGATACGAACTTGATGTATCATGAGCTTTGCTATTATAGTTGGATTTTATGATGCTTCTCCCCCTCTACTCTCTTGTAATGGGCTGAGTTTTCCCTTTGAAGTTATCTTATCGGATTGAGTCTTTAATGACTTGAGAACACTTGATATATGTCTTGCCGTGCGTATCTGTGGTGCCAATGGGATATCACGTGATTCACTTGATGTATGTTTTGGTGATCAACTTGTGGGTTCCGCCCATGAACCTATGCATAGGGGTTGGCACACGTTTTCGTCTTGACTCTCCGGTAGAAACTTTGGGGCACTCTTTGAAGTACTTTGTGTTGGTTGAATAGATGAATCTGAGATTGTGTGATGCATATCGTATAATCATAACCACGGATACTTGAGGTGACATTGGAGTATCTAGGTGACATTACAGTTTTGGTTGATTTGTGTCTTAAGGTGTTATTCTAGTATGAACTCTAGGGCTGTTTGTGACACTTATAGGAATAGCCCAACGGATTGATTGGAAAGAATAACTTTGAGGTGGTTTCGTACCCTACCGTAATCTCTTCGTTTGTTCTCCACTATTAGTGACTTTGGAGTGAGTCTTTGTTGCATGTTGAGGGATAGTTATATGATCCAATTATGTTATTATTGTTGAGAGAACTTGCACTAGTGAAAGTATGAACCCTAGGCCTTGTTTTCTAGCATTGCAATACCGTTTACGCTCACTTTTACCACTTGTTACCTTGCTGTTTTTATATTTTCAGATTACAAATACTTATATCTACCATCCATTTTGCACTTGTATCACCATCTCTTCGCCGAACTAGTGCACCTATACAATTTACCATTGTATTGGGTGTGTTGGGGACACAAGAGACTCTTTGTTATTTGGTTGCAGGGTTGTTTGAGAGAGACCATCTTCATCCTACGCCTCCCACGGATTGATAAACCTTAGGTCATCCACTTGAGGGAAATTTGCTACTGTCCTACAAACCTCTGCACTTGGAGGCCCAACAACGTCTACAAGGAGAAGCTTGCGTAGTAGACATCAAGCAGTTTCTGGCGCCGTTGCCGGGGAGGCTAGGTAATCGGCACTCACACCCCGTGAACTAAGCTAGTTTCTGGTGCCGTTGCCGGGGAGGTGAGTGCTTGAAGGTATATCTTTACATCTTGCAATTGAATCTTTTTGTTTCTTGTTTTAGCACTAGTTTAGTTTATAAAAGAAAACTACCAAAAAAAGGAATTTGAGTTTGTCTCTTACGCTTCATCTTTTTAATATCTTTCGTGAGAATGATGGAAAGGAAAATTGTGCCAAAGTGTTAGAAGAAGAATGCATTAAAATGTTTGCCACTAAATCTTTGAATGATGAGCATGATTGCAATGTTGTTAGTATGAAATCCTTGAATATCCATGATGCTAATGATATGCAAAGCCACAAGCTTGGGGAAGCTATGTTTGATGAAGATGATATTTTTTGTCCCCCAAGCTTTGATGAGCAAATTTACTATGATGAAAGCATGCCACCTATCTATGATGATTATTGTGATGACACGTATGCTATAAAGAATAATGATAACCATGAAACTTGTCATCTTGATCTTAATTTTCAATCACATGATAGTTATTTTGTTGAGTTTGCTCCACTACTATTGATGAGAATAGATTTGCTTATGTGGAGAGTAATAAAAATTCTATGCTTAGGCATCATGAAAAGAATGCTTTAGGTGCTGGTTATATTGTTTAATTCATTCATGATGCTACTGAAAATTATTATGAGAGAGGATCATATGCTTCTACATATTGCAATAATATCAAGTTTCCTCTCTATGTGTTGAAAATCTTGAAGATTTGCTTGTTTTGCCTTCCTATGCTAGTTGATTATTGTTCCCATAAGTTGTTTGCTCACAAAATCCTTATGCATAGGAAGTGGGTTAGACTTAAATGTGCTTACCATGTGTTTCATGATGCTCTCTTTATGTTTCAATTCTTATCTCTTATGTGAGCATCATTGAAATCACCATGCCTAGCTAGGGGCGTTAAACGATAGCGCTTGTTGGGAGGCAACCCAATTTTATCTTAGTTTCTTGCTTTTTGGTTCTGTTTAGGAATAAATAATCTATATAGCTTCTGGTTAGATGTGGTTTTATGTTTTAATTAGTGTTTGTGCCAAGTAGAACCTTTGGGAAGACTTGGTTGAAGTCTTTATGATCATGCTGTAAAAAACAGAAACTTTAGTGCTCACGAGATTAGCTTCAACTTTTTACTGGAAAGTGCTATTTAGTTGATTCTTTTTGAAGATGATTACTAGACAAATTCCTCAGGTCAACCAATTAATTTAGAATTTTTGGAGTTCCATAAGTTTGCGTTAGTTACAGATTACTACAGACTGTTCTGTTTTTGACAGATTCTGTTTTCTGTGTGTTGTTTGCTTATTTTGATGAATCTATGGCTAGTAAAATAGTTTATAAACCATAGGGAAGTTAGAATACAGTAGGTTTAACACCAATAAAAATAAATAATGAGTTCATTACAGTACCTTGAAGTGGTGTTTTGTTTTCTTTCGCTAACGGAGCTCACGAGTTTTCTGTTAAGTTTTGTGTTGTGAAGTTTTCAAGTTTTGGGTAAAGATTCGATGGACTATGGAATAAGGAGTGGAAAGATCCTAAGCTTGGGGATACCTAAGGCACCCCAAGGTAATATTCAAGGACAACCAAGAGCCTAAGCTTGGGGATGCCCCGGATGGCATCCCCTCTTTCGTCTTCGTTCATCGGTAACTTCACTTGGAGCTATATTTTTATACACCACATGATATGTGTTTTGCTTGGAGCATCATTTTATTTTGTTAGTATTTGCATTCTGTTATTTAGAATAATGTTTGCATCTCTAGTTTCAATAAAAATGTCAAGGATAGCCTTTACCATGCTTATTTTGCATGTATACATGTTGCTGTTTCAAAACAGAAAGTTTACCGCTGTTGCAAAAATTCCCTAGAAAAGTAAGAATGTGATAAAATGTTGAAAACTTTTGCATAATAAGATCTGATAAATTTACTACAGTGGGAATTTTCTTTCATAATTTTTGGAGCTAGGGAAGTATGATGAATCTTGCATTCTTTACAGACTGTACTGTTTTGGCAGATTGCTGTTATGTTTGCATTGTTTGCATATGTTTGCTTCTTTAATAATTCTATTTGAGGATAGGACTATTAAATATGCAGAGGCATTTAGTATTCAATGTTGAATAATAATTTTAGTGATTTACTACAGTATAGTATGATAAGGTTTTTGCATTGGTTTATACTAACTTATCTCACGAGTTCTTGTTGAGTTTGGTGTGGATGAAGCTTTTTGAGATTTAGGAAACCGTGATATGAGAGGAATTAAGGAGACACAAAAGCTCAAGCTTGGGGATGCCCAAGGCACCCCAAGATAATATTTCAATAAGTCTCAAGCATCTAAGCTTGGGGATGCCCAAGGCACCCCAAGATAATATTTCAAGAAGTCTCAAGCATCTAAGCTTGGGGATGCCCCGGTAGGCATCCCACCTTTCTTCTTCAACAATTATCGGTTAGTATCAGTTGAGCCTAAGTTTTTGCGTCTTCACATGATGAGTGCTATCCTTGAAATGTCGTTTTATTTTGTTTTGCTTGCTGTATGAATAATATCCCAAGATCTGAAATTCGTAAATGAGAGAGAGTCTTCACACAGCTACATAATTATTTAACTACTCATTGATCTTCACTTATATCTTTTTGGAGTAGTTTGTCATTTACTCGTGTGCTTCACTTATATCCTATGAGTAAATGGTTGAATGATTTGAATGTCATAAATTATATATGTTTCATATGCCTTTCCCATGGGGAGTATTGCCTTCTCATATAAGAAGTAGAGGTGGTAAATTTATTGAAGGTTAGCAAACTTTGTATTGGTCACTTGAACAATTCATGAAAGAATATTCAAGGAAGAGAGATTTCACATATAATATACTATCTTGGACATCTTCTATGATTGTGAGCCCCATTAATTATTTTCAAACCTGAGCAAATTAGTTGAAGTTGGACAAGGAAGACAACATAATGAGTTATGCTTGGGTATATTTGTATAGAAGTTATATTGTTACGGATCCTCTAACATGTGGTGCTTGCTATTTAGAATCCTTTGCTAGCCAAAATATCTGTACTAAGCGGGAATACTGCTTGTGCATCCAAACTCCTTGAACCAAGTTTCTTCCATGAGTGTCCACCATATCTACCATATGCGGTATTTACCTGCCGTTCCAAGTAAATTTGCATGTGCCAAACTCTAAACCTTCAAATAATAATCTGTTTTCTATGCCCGAATCGCTCATGTAGTGACTAGGGGCTAGCAGTATCTTCCATGGTAGGTGGGTTATTCTCACGATGAGTGGACTCCGCTCATCATTCACGAGAAAATGGCTGGTAACTGGGATGCCCAGTCCCATGATCAAAAGATCGAAATCAAATCAAAAATAGTTGCAAACAAAACTCCCCCAGGATTGATGTTAGTTGGAGGCACCCATTGTTTCGGGCAAGCCATGGATTGATGATTGCTGGTGGAGGGGGAGTAAAAATCTTTACCTTTCTGTTTGGGAACCGCCTATAATGTATGTAGTATGGAAGATATTGGGAACTCTTGGTCGTTATGTTGACAATGAAAGCATACCTCTCAAAATTATTTTCATATCTGTTTTTGCTTCGAGCTCTGGCACCTCTGCAAATCCCTGCTTCCCTCTGCGAAGGGCCTATCTTTTACTTTTCTGCAAGAGTCAGTAGTATTCCTTCTCAATCCAACCTACTCTTTAGTTGGCAAGCATCATGTGATGGAAAGATCTAAGCATATATGGCCATTCAAATATATTTGATCATGAATTATTATTGTTGACAATTATCTATATGATAAATGAGTTGGGAGGCGAAACATTAAGCCCCTATCTTTCTCTGTGTTCGATGGATGCTATTTGTTCTAAAAATATGCTTTGAGTGGTAGCAATCATGGAAGACTAAAATATAGTTGAGTATGTGAAGTTTGCTGAATCAAAGCTCTGACATAGACTCTTCCTGAAAATAAGATGAATTATAATTGTTTGATGACTAATAACATGGTTTGTTAGTTTTCAAGAAAGTTTCTGATCTATACTTTAACATATGAATAGCTTGTTACTTGATCATGAAAAGTTCTATGAGTTGAACTACTATTATGACATATAATGATGCTAGAAAAGGTGATTCAAATTATCATTGATCAAACTTATGCACCTGCTAGCATTAACACTTCATAAATTCTTTCTTTTATCATTTACCTACTCGAGGACGAGCAGGAATTAAGCTTGGGGATGCTGATACGTCTCCAACGTATCTATAATTTATGAAGTATTCATGCTATTATATTATCCATCTTGGATGTTTTATGGGCTTTACTATGCACTTTTATATTATTTTTGGGACTAACCTATTGACCCAGAGCCCAGTGCCAGTTCCTGTTTTTCCCTTGTTTCAGTGTTTCGAAGAAAAGGAATATCAAACAAAGTCGAAACGGATTGAAACCTTCTGGAGAAGTTATTTTTGGAAGGAAAGCAACCCGGGAGACTTGGAGTGCACGTCAGGAAAGCAACGAGGGAGGCACGAGGCAGGGGGGCGCCCACCCCCTGGGCGCGCCCTCCACCCTCGTGGGCCCCTCGTGGCTCCCCTGACGTAATTCTTTCACCTATATATTCCCATATACCCTAAAAACTTTGGGGAACAGAATAGATCGGGAGTTCCCCCGCCGCAAGCCTCTGTAGCCACCAAAAACCAATCGGGACCCTGTTCCGGCACCCTCCCGGAGGGAGGGAACCCTCACCGGTGGCCATCTTCATCATCCCGGCGCTCTCCATGACGAGGAGGGAGTAGTTCACCCTCGGGGCTGAGGGTATGTACCAGTAGCTATGTGTTTGATGTATTCACACACTCTCATCCTTGCTTGCTAGGGTTGCTCTATTCACACACTCTCATCCTCTCCAGATCTATACAAGATAGGGGTGGTAACACTGTCTTTCTCCCTTCAAAAAATACTGTCTTTCTATCCTCACCGCTGGTTACAGATCCGGACGTATCCCCCTCCGCCGGTGAAGGGGAGGAGGGGCAGCGTTTAGGCCGTTGTCGACAGCGAGGGAGGAGACCCACTGCCGGCTGCACCGTTATCTCTGGCCGAGCGCCGGCGCGGGACGTCCTCCGATCCCTTCGTCGTTGCCCTAGTGTGGGCGGATCCGGCCTCCCGCCGCCCACCTATCCACATCCCGACGACCTTCAGGTATATCTTCCTTCGAAACCGCCTTAGCTCTACTTCCCCAGCTCGCTACGTCGCTGCATGTGCATCATTTTCTACCTCTCAACCCCTCTTGATCGGATGGTCCAACGTCACCTATTTTTTCTTCTATTGTTAGAGGTAAAGCTACTTCATGGAGTCGAATATTGTACTTGGTTCAAACAAGAAATAAAGTGGGGGTGGGGGAATTTAGTATGTAGTACATCGGACTTGGTACAAACAGGAAGGAAAGGGGGTGAAAGGTAGTACAGACTGGTCATCCAACCGGTCTCTTGGTCGAAAAGGGAAGTATAGGGGTAATGTTGTACACAGTGGTATGACCAGGACTAGATTTGCTATCCCCACATAGGAGTAGGTGGCTAGAGTGAACTAAAATGGGACCAACCCAGATATGTTTCTTGGATGTTATAAGCCATGACAAGTTTAGCCAAATGTTTTTGCCTGTAATTGTTTGAGACTCTGACTGTTTCCTCTGTAGCTTTTTGTGCAAATAGGGATATCCATTTCACCTGGTTGCTGTTGTGACCTTTTGGTGCACTGCACAAAACTCTTCTTAAAAGAAGTGACTTTTGTGTTGTTTAACTGGAATGTCAGAATGGAACAGTTGGTTCATTTCGGTGGAACTGCACAAAGGGAGATCTGTGTTCCAATCCTCATCATCCATATTGGCACCATAACCTTCCTTCAGGTAAGAATGATATTTAATGCATGTGTTCATCTCTATTTTGCGGCTGCCATGCGAAAATAATGCTATTTTTTACTAGTACACTTGTACTCCCTCACTGACAAAACCAATTCTGAAATAGAAGGCCAATCATGTACTTGGTTTCACCAACTGGTGAGGAGAATGAGAAACAGAGCATGAAGAGGAAGAAGAAGAAGTGTAAATAGTGCCAAGGCGATCTTGCTGAAGCCAGAGGCCTCAGTCGAGGCCATTCAAGGACTCCGACAACGACTACCTTACATGTGCGACGATCCTCCAGGGAGCCCTTCCACTTCTGCTATCTCACTTAATTAATTAGGAGTACTTATAAGAACCACTAATTTATTGCTGCCTAATTTTCCTGTCGGAGTTAAACAAATCTTTAGTAGCACCCTATGCTGAATCATGTACGTGTGTATGTTTGTCTATGGAGGTGAATCATGTGGTGGAGCAGGGAGGGAATGCTAACTTTACCCATTAAGATAATGAGGGTGCTTCTATTTGTTAGTGTATGTTTCATCAACTAGTCCCACTATTACAGTAATCTCACTCTCTCAATATATGTGCCAACAGGGATGCTCAATTTTGGTGGAACTGCACAAAAACTTTGGGTGCTTCATTGCCTCGACAGCTTCCTTCCTTTCCTGTTAGTCGCTAATCTCGGCTTGCATTCTTCCTTTGCTGTCAGTTGCTTGGCTTATCTTGGCTTCCAGTCAAAGGAAATAGTAATTGATATGCTACCTCACACAGGTTGGCACTGGTCTTTATCCTGATTATTGTGCTTGTCATATGTATTGGTAATTTGGTATTGTGCTACTGTTTGCCGATTTCATAAAGGAGTAACTTGGAGCTTGAACTCGCAGGCAAATCATTACATCAGGTGATTTCAGTAGAACTGCATAAAAAGATCAGATGGACAAGTACTTATGCTGCTGCTATGTACTCCAAAGTTCACACAGACAAGCATCGATGTTGACAAGAAGAAGTGCCTATATTCATTCGAGTATCAACCGACGTCAACTAATTGTCAAACTCCAAGTATTAGGAGAGTGAACGCCAAAAATATTGCTTGGCGCATAGACCAGAAAAACGCAGTCCAATCTTTGGTCCCAACTTGTGCCTTTTGGTTATCGACACATATGGTAGCGAACTGTATGGCATGGAGTCTAAAGATTCCAGACAAGTTGGTTGACGCGTATATTCATCTGGCACTTAATCAGACTACACGCCAGGGATGCTCCATTTCAGTTGAACTGCACAAAAAATTTGGGTGGTTATTTTCTCAACCGCCTCCTTTCTCGTCTGCAATGTAGAATTTTGGCGAGATACAGGACAACGATGAGCCAGTAAACTACTTGGATGAAAGTAGTGGCCAAGTTGCTCAAACCTCCCTCAGCACGAGGCCACTATTTGAGGATAAACCTACAAGCAAAGTTCAGATTGTCTGTGCTGCCTCTTATGTACTCGAAAGTTTACTCGTACAAGCATTAATTTTAGCAAGAAGTACCTCCAACTGAACACCATTTACCAGTCTGCAATGTAGAATTTTGGCGAGCTACAGGACCAAGATGAGCCAGTAAACTACTTGGATGAAAGTAGTGGCCAAGTTGCTCAAACCTCCCTCGGCACGAGGCCACTATTTGAGGATAAACCTACAAGCAAAGTTCAGATTGTCTGTGCTGCCTCTTATGTACTCGAAAGTTTACTCGTACAAGCATTAATTTTAGCAAGAAGTACCTCCGACTGAACACCATTTACCAGTCTGTACCCTAGGTAATTAAAGTTCGTCCATGGATCATATTGGCTGTGATCTCAATCATTTGTATGCATAAACATACTGAACATGTGTATATCTGAATATTTTTGTGAATTATCTATGAATATTGTTGTGTGATCTATCAATCATTTGGATCCATAGACATGCTGAACTTGTGTATATATGAATCTTTTGAGTTGTTGATAGTGAATGTTGGCTATGAATATGAATGTGTCCTGTGAACCTGAGTTTGATACGAATGTTTACCTTTTCTGTTGTGCTTGTGTGTGAACTTGTTAGTATGCCTACTGTGGGGTATGTGACATGTGGGTGTCAACGACACACCTTCTTCCCGAGAAGAATTGCACTTGCTTTGTTAGGGTAGCAACGGCGCATCAGCTCTTTTTAATCTTTTTGCTCTGTCTTGCCCCTCCCCCGCTCAACCCCTGCCGTAATGTTTTCGGCCTCAAAACAAACATAGTACTGCGTTGTTTTTGGGGCTTGATGAAAAATCGAGTGCTGGTTTCTGTAGGTTGGCCCGCCCAGCAAATGGGTTGCTGGTCCACCACGGTCTGGGAGGCTAAAAATACAAGTTGTATGGTGCGGAGGCAAGTAAAAAACGTCATCGAGATCCATCCACTAAAGAAAAAAATCGCTCCTGATGTGCTTCTTCGGTCGTGCCGCCGGCCCCCTCTATAATTCAGTTCGCTCGGGGATCTGGTATCATTTTTTTCCAGAGGGCGAACAAGTATCGGCTAGGCCTAGGTTTTGTATTTTAACATGCGTGGTCAACAAACAAGAGTCATCGGAAGAGGACTGTACGTGGAGAGCCTGACGGCTGGGACCCACGAGGTCCATGGTCGCACGCAAGGAAAGTTCCTCCTTATTAAGCTGAAAAAAATGTTTCCTCCACCTAACAGCTGGGACCCACCGGCTCTATCTTTGCACGGAAGGAAGTGCCTCCTTGTTATGCGAAAAACATTATTCCTCCCATTGACAGCTGGGACCCGTCAGATTTGGTGGCTGAGTTGTGGGCCTACTAAGCGGACGTGTACGCAGGGCTTTGTCAACTTAATCAACAAATGATTCTAGCAGCTGGACCGTTGGATGTTAATCCAACAGCCGTGCTCCTTCTTCAACCTCTGTTCTTGCTCCTGTCTCCCGTGGGCGGCACCGCGGCTGTGCTACCGCGCACCTGATCCAGTCAAGTTTCCCACTCCTCTCCATCTGCGACTCCACTGCCCGTCTTCCCCATCTCCGGGTCATTCCAGTCTGGGGCCTCGCTGTCGTCCACCGGCCTTTGGTGCGCTCGGCACGGTGTGGTCAGCGTGGTCAACAACTGAGAGTCATCGGAAGATGACTGTATGTGAGAGGCTGACAGTGGGGACGCACCACGCCCATGGGCGCATGCATGCAACAGAACGCGGCGTGGTCAACATGGTCAAGGAACTACTTCCATCGGAAGTGTACTGTACGTGGAGAGGCTGATAGCTGGGTCCACAGCCGCAGTAAGGAAGTGCCTCCTTATTATGCGGAAAATAATGATTCCTCCACCTAATAGCAGGGACCCACCGGACGGGCCACCGTACTTTGCGAAAAAAATGTTTTCCCCCTGACTGCTGGGACCCACCAGACGGGTCATTGTATTTTGCGAAAAAATGTTCCCCCCGCTGTCAGCTCGGACCCACGGAAGTGCCTCCTTATTACGCACAAAAAAATGAATACTCCCCCTGCTAGCTGGGACCCAGTATAGTGGGAGGCTGACTTGTGGGCCTACTAAGTTGACGGGGACGGAGGGCTTTGTCAACTTAGTCAATATGCACGATTCTAGCTCCATTGACCGTACGATGTCCATCCAACGGCCATAGTGCTTCTTCAACCTCTGGTCTTCTTGCTCCAGCCACCCAAAGCAGCGCCGGTCAAAGCGTATGTAGCATTGTCATTCTGGTCGTGAACGTGTATGTACATACTGGTCGATGTAGAGGCGCGCACGTGTCGTAGTAGAGGCGCGCACGTAGCATGTACACATATGTACAACGGCCAGGGTGCAAGAAAGTAAATACGGCCACGTACGTACATACGGGCGGGGTCTCAAACGCCTACTCGCGCGTACGTACGGCCAGGGCTCGTGTACATGGCTGGGTCGGAACGGAGAAACAACGTCGTCGTCGTGTTCATGGGGAGCCAACCGGCTGGGTCGGAATGGAATGCGTCGTCGTGTTCATCAGGAGGGCTTGGACGGAATAGCCGATGGAAACAAGGCCTGGCATACCGCAGAACAGAGGAAACGGCCTTGTGTTCGACCGGCCACGTTCGAAACGGGATCCTGTTCATCGGGAGAGGTCTGGCGTACCGCAAAACGGAGGAAACGGACCTCCTACGGTCGAAACGGGGGTCCTATTGATCGGGAGGGGTGTGGCGTACCACAAAACGGAGGAAACGGACTTGTGTTGGAGCGCTACGGTCGAAACGGGGGTCCTGTTCATCGGGAGGGGTGTGGCGTACCGCAAAACGGGACTCCATGGGATATTGTTCATCTCCACCGTCAACCCCCTCCAGCCTCCACGGGCTACTGTTCATCCACCGTCGACCTCCTCCAGCCTCCACCTGCGACTGTTCATCCACGGGCTCCTGTTCATCCAGCCTCCACCGCGCGCTACTCCACCGGCTACTGTTCAACCAGCCCTCTCCACGGGCTCCTGTTCAACCACCCCGCCACGGGCTACTGTACATCCAGCCCTCCACTGTCTACTGTTCATCCTGCCCTCCACGGGGTGGTCCTATTCATCCAACCCTCCACAGGGTCCTGTTCATCCAGCCCCAACCGGCTCGATCGACCGGGGTCCTGTTCATCCAGAGGCAACACCACGGGGTCCTGTTCATCCACCCCCACCGGGAACTATTCATCCAAACCCCCCAGCAACACTCACTGTTCATCCAGAGGCATCAGCGATCGGCTTTAGTTAGTAGTAGTAGCGAAGGAATCGCTCGATCGGGTTCAGTTAATAGCCATCGATCGATCGCTCGTGTTCAGTAACGCGTAGCCTGCAGTGCAATCGCTCGGGTTCAGTTAGAGCCCAACGCCTCGCTCGGGTTCAGTTAGAGCCCAACGCCTCGCACCCACGCGTGTGCGTGTACGAGAGAAACGCGCATCGCTCGGCCCCGACCACCCACCGTAACCGGGAACACCCTGATATTTTCCTCGCCCTCGCTTCTACCACGGTTTTTTCCGTCATGGACGGCCCAAAGAATGTCATGCAGCTGCGTCTCTGGCCTGCCTAGGACGAAAAGCCCATTTTCTGTCATGATTTTTTGTCATAGAAGTAGGACCCCACCACATCTATGATGATACCGGGTTTTGTCACAATTATCGTCATAGAAGTGTCATAAGTATGACATAATTTTTTTCGTTCGGCCCAAAATGTCACAGATGTGTCTTTTTTTTGTAGTGGTCATGCGTTCGGTACTTGATCGGTTGACGTGAGAAGAAGTTCGACTACATCAACCATGTTGTGAAACGCTTCCGCTCACGGTCTACGAGGGTACATAGACACACTCCCCCCCTCGTTGCTATGCATCTCCATGAATAGATCATCGCGTGTGCGTATAATTTTTTTTGTTTTCCATGCAACGATTCCCAACAGCACACACAATTAAGAAAATGCATATCGTCCCAGCACGGATCAAGCCCAACAGTACCACATTTAAGGGTATCATACCGAGAATTGAAGCTTAGTGCTCCAGGAGCGTGACCTTAGATGTAGTCTTCGACACACCCGAAAACTTTCGGAGCGAGGAGTTAATCTTCGACATCGTCCCCTTCCGGAGTGGTTATCATGCCCTCCTCAGACGAACCGCCTTCGCGTGATTCCACGCCGTCCCGCACTATGCTTATGTAAAGCTAAAGATGTTGGGGCATGATGGCGTCATCACAGTTAATGGCAACACGGGACGCTCTCTCCGAATAGAAGGGCAGACCATGGCCTTCACGACCAAGGTGCAACCGCCGGGGAAGCATCGAAAGCTTGGGCTACGTCAAGCAACCACGATCATACAAAATGACCAAAGGGCATGAATAACCCCTCAGGGAAAATAGCTGGTGGCCCTAAATACGGATACACGCTCCACTACCCCTGCTACATGATCGAGGCCTACGTTCCTTAGATACATAACTTTGCGTTGGAAATTCTATGGGGGGGGCAGCGAGGCACAAAAACACCAGAGATGCCTCATCAGATAAACCAACGAATGTTTCTATCATCGGAACTAAGAATCATGCTCAAATGTTCCAAACTTACGGGCAACATGTCATGATGTGCACCCAAAGCTCTCTCGTACGATAAAGGGCACATGATTAATGTACAGTAAATGACCGATGGAGGCCACATTGTACATTACCTCGGCAATCAAGCTATATAGATAGCCCGACTGGGGGCTAGCAAACAGCCTAGAGCAAACGACAACACCCTACACCGAAGCATGCTCTTAAAAGAATCCAGTCGCCATTAAAATGCCTTAGGGTAGAAAGGGTGACTACAAAACAAGTAGAGGTCGTGACTCGTGATCCTCCGATTAACTGAGGAATCACTAGTTGGACAGTACAGAGGAACAACAATAGTTGTAGTCCATGTTCAGCAGAGACACATGGAAGCTATGCCATGACGATGCGACATGGACCATGAAGCCGAAGGATCGAAGTTTAAACGCGTCTCCTCTCCAAATAAGCCTTTGTAATACCCTCTAGTTTATGTATCCTTAAGTCATAGCACAGACTGTTAGGTTCAACCTTTTCTAAATGAATAAAGAGATGCACAAATCTTCGGGAGGCTCATACACTCATGGCGCATCCTTTCTCTATTTTAAAAAGTGTCGAGCATACATCCTACGAGACAACGGAAGAATGACTTTAAGCATAGACATTATTAATTGGTGGGTTGCAACTAGAGCACCCACCAGAAACCAAGGTACTCAGCGGGGTCCTCGACGAAATATCCTCAGTATTCCACGTCTATATGCATTGATTTCGACTTGTGTCTTTGGTAAATAGCTGGGTTGCCCGACTCCTGTGCTTACCGCTTATATTTTCAATTTGTTCGGCTAAGGGTTTACAGGGAGCACCACGGTGATTGTTACTTCTGGTTTATCTGGTCAAGTACCTTAGATGGAGAAAACCAAAAGTTGACTGTCACAACATGCATAAATTGGTCGGCGAACCATAGGCAATGTTAAACTAAATAGCCGATGGCAGCTAACCATGTAAAATGAAGGGCCTTCTTTTTTCGAAAAGGCTGAAGTGTCAGTGGCTCGACCTCGGATGATCTGAGGACTCGACATACACCGGGGGCTATTAACTTCCCCCACCTAAAGCTCATATGGCTAAGTGTATGTTTTAGCCCTAAAGGTCCGATTGCCTTGTTTCCACTGATATAACCGGCTCAAGGCACCGAGATGTCGGCTAAGGGTTGCAATAAGAAAAGCAAACACCCTAAGTAGTTTGTACTAAGGGGCAGAAGCCGACGACTAGCCAGCTACACATGTCAATAGTCACTGTAGAGTCAAAATAAAAGCAGAAGGCAATAAGGGCATTCCACATAATTACAAAAGGGGAGCTTGTCTCTTTACACATACAACTTGGCATACCGAGGAGATAAAATGCAAACTCTAATCAAGATCTTCTAGAATTGACTCCCTCTAGCACTTCTCCCGGATATCCAAGCAGCTGACACAACCTTGCTGAAGTACTCCTCCTGCTAAGCCCTCATGTTATTCCTCTCAGGGCCCTCCAAGGCGAGTGGCTCTGGCTTCATCTTGGGATAGTGAGCCTGGACGGTCACAAATGCCTATCGTGCGCCTTCCAAGCATGTCGAGCGCTTCCACAAGTCGACCTGGGCACTAGCTCCTTGAATGCAGTGCACCAACCCGAAGAAGCAGCTCGGCAAAGGATAGCTCGTCCATAGAGATCCTCCATTGCCGGCTTGCCCACCCATTGCAGCACTGCCAACTGCTTCAGTTGGTTGCCGAGGATAGGAACACCCGCCGTCTCCTCGAATTTCAGCCAGAAGGACTTCTACTCGGTTGCATCTTCACGTGAGCTGAAGTGTTGGCATGCGCACTACATGCTTTGCGGGAGCTCCGAGAAGGTGCCTTACATTCACTAATTTTGCATCAACTCAGGGAAGCCTTGTTGTAGTAACTACGGCTTACCCGTGGCTATCTTGGTCGCCTATCGCAGTTCCTCCTTCGGAAAATTAGCTCGGGAGGTGGCTTCTTGAGATCGGAGGCGTCTTTCTCCTTGGAGGCCTTCAAAGCGTCACATTGAATGACGATGATCTCCAAATCTTCCTCCATCCCAGAGATCTGGGATTAGGCAGCTTGCCTAGTCTTTTGCTCCTCGACAAGGGCCTCGACACTCTTTTGCGCCACATCCTTCTGCTGCTCAGCCTTAGCCCGAGCCCTTTCAAGCTCATCCGGCAAGTCAGCTAAAGCCTTCTCGGTTGCTACATACTTCAAGATGTAAATTTAATTAGATAGAAATCTATTGAACAGATGAAGACACAAACTTTTATGAACTTCTTACCTTGCGCTTTATCTGCTCCTTGTTGGAGCCGAAGAGGCTCCTCCTAGGAATGCGCAAGTTGGCGCTTTAACTGCTCCAACTCTGATAAGTTGGAGGCAGCATGAGAGGTGGAAACCTGCACAAGTCATACACAAAATGCAGGTTGGAAATAAGGTACCTAGTTCAAATTAGATTCGATCCTATCGTCGGCTCTTTCAAGCCAACAATAGTCTCAGGGGTGATACGTCTCCGTCATATTTACTTTTCCAAACACTTTTGCCCTTGTTTTGGACTCTAACTTGCATGGTTTGAATGGAACTAACCTGGACTGACGCTGTTTTCAGCAGAATTGCCATGGTGTTATCATTGTGCAGAAACAAAAGTTCTCGGAATGACCTGAAACTTCACGGAGATTATTTTTGGAAATAATAAAAAATACTAGCGAAAGAATCAAGGCCAGGGGGGCCACACCCTGTCCACGAGGGTGGGGGGCGCGCCCAGGCGCGCCCCCTGTCTCGTGGGCCCCCTGGTGCTCCACCGACCTCAACTCCAACTCTATATATTCACGTTTAGGGAGAAAAAATCAAAGAGAAGGATTCATCGCGTTTTACGATACGGAGCCACCGCCAAGCCCTAAACTCTCTCGGGAGGGCTGATCTGCGTCCTTCTGGGGCTCCGGAGAGGGGAATCCGTCGCCATCGTCATCATCAACCATCCTCCATCACCAATTTCATGATGATCACCGCCGTGCGTGAGTAATTCCATCATAGTCTTGCTGGACGGTGATGGGTTGGATGAGATTTATCATGTAATCGAGTTAGTTTTGTTAGGGTTTGAGTCCCTAGTATCCACTATGTTCTAAGATTGATGTTGCTATGACTTTGCTATGCTTAATGCTTGTAACTAGGGCCTGAGTGCCATGATTTCATATCTGAACCTATTATGTTTTCATGAATATATGTGAGTTCTTGATCCTATCTTGCAAGTCTATAGTCACCTACTATGTGTTATGATCTGGCAACCCCGAAGTGACAATAATCGGGACCACTCCCGGTGATGACCATAGTTTGAGGAGTTCATGTATTCACTATGTGTTAATGCTTTGGTCCGGTACTCTATTAAAAGGAGGCCTTAATATCCCTTAGTTTCCGCTAGGACCCCGCTGCCACGGGAGGATAGGACAAAAGATGTCATGCAAGTTCTTTTCCATAAGCACGTATGACTATATTCGGAATACATGCCTACATTACATTGATGAATTGGAGCTAGTTCTGTGTCACCCTATGTTATAACTGTTGCATGAATAATCGCATCCGGCATAATTCTCCATCACCGATCCTATGCCTACGAGCTTTTCACATATTGTTCTTCGCTTATTTTATTTTCCGTTGCTACTGTTACAATCACTACAAAACCCAAAAATATTACTTTTACTACTGTTACCGCTACTATCATACTACTTTGCTACTAAATACTTTGCTGCCGATATTAAGTTATCCAGGTGTGGTTGAATTGACAACTCAACTGCTAATACTTGAGAATATTCTTTGGCTCCCCTTGTGTCGAATCAATAAATTTGGGTTGAATACTCTACCCTCGAAAACTGTTGCGATCCCCTATACTTGTGGGTTATCAAGGGGCTACTGCATATTTGTGTCTACTTGCAATTAAGAGCATTAATGCATACATCGATGCTCAAGACAGTTTGTTAAACTGACTTAAGGCTCGGGGGCTACTATATTTGCACTTTCAAGAAACAAATTACACATTTTCAAAGCCTATCAATTGCTGAAATCTTCGGATGATGACTCGGCATCCTCCTTCAGGGCTACTAGTTATACCTAGTGTATTATTTGAACCATAAATAAACTGTGAAGGACTCAAAATAAGGAAAAAGTTATTACCTCGAAGCCTTTGGCAAGGCCGAGGAATGCCTCCAGGATCCCAGCCTCGGCGGACCAAAACTAAGTAAAGGTCGTGCACAACATGGTACAATGGTCGGGATGTAGGGAGGCGTTGTTCAAAGCTACCTCCGTCGCCCGCTGTCGCTCCAACAGCTCTACCACTTCATGGTCGAGCACTAGAGGCATTGTCCTCAGTGCCCCATCATCGGTTAATGAAGAAGGGAGCGCTTCTGGTCGGCCCCGTGGCTCTGGAGTCATGTGGGCCGGGGAAACTAGGTGACTAAGCAACAGTTCTTCCTGATTAAGGGGAGTTGTAAGTGCATCTAGTGCCCCTTAGTGATTTTGGTGTATTGAAGACTTATAGGTTAAGGGACTAATGTGTTTGTGAGTGTACACAGGTCTATAAGTCTGAGGAGTTTGATATTTACAGAGAAAGTCGACCTCTAAAAATGAATGTCTTCAACTGAAGACTTTTGCTTTCTGAAGACTTTGAAAGTGAAGAAATTGGTGTGACCGTGAAGACTTGATATTCATGCGAGGAACATGAAGCGTGAAGACTTTTGTTTTCGTAGTTTCATTTTCTCTTTCTTGAGTCATAGGAAACACCGTACTGTTAAAGGGGGTCGAGGAAAAACCAAGGAAAAGTTTCCAAGTGATGCTCATCTCAAAATCCTACACCTACCAATCCCTTAGAGCGAAGCCATTGGAAATCTCATACAGTTCAGTCAATTTCTTCAGTGACAGAGACGAAATTCTTTTGGTCTCTAAGGAATTGGTCCTGGCTGAGGAGTTAGGAATTCACCAGTGCGGATTTCCTACTAGTGAGGAACATGAAAGACCTGAGGAATTTGAACCTCAAATTTCCGAATGTTGCTGTGCTATGCGCCAGCTGTCCCAAAATATCTTACCCACCTAATGGTCATATCATTGAAGGGCATTTATGTCTTATCATGTCGGGCTGCTCCCTAGGCTATAAATAGCCGCCCCCTACAACCACTAGCTGGTTGGCTGCTCCGAGAGAAACCGACACTTGTCATTGAGAGCATCCCATCCTCCGAGGACTTTGAGCGAAAATCATCAAGTGAGGAAAACCCAAACCCAAACACCTACAAACCCGAAGTGATTGAGCATCACTGAAGAGATTGTTCCTGTGTGGATCTGACGCTTGTTACCTTTGAAGACTGTGCATCTTCCAGACAGTTAGGCGTCATGGTCTAGAGCATCCAAGTGGAAATTATGGATCACTGAGTGACCGAGTTTGTGAAGGTTTGGAAGTCACCTGAAGACTTACTACAAGTGATTGGGCGAGGTCTGTGTGATCTTAGCTCAAGGAGAATACGGTGAGGACTGTGTATCCTCAGGTTTAAATACCTAGCCACTCCAACAAGACGTACAACTGTCACAGCAGTTGGAACTGGTCTACCAAATCACTGTCTTCACCGAGCTAACTGGTTCTATTTCCTCAACCCTTTCATTTCCTCATTACTGTGTTGTGCACTTGATCATTACTGTTTGAAGAGTTTGACTGAAGACTTTCTCAATTTTCTCAGTTCAATTTCTTCAATCAGTTTGTCTTCAGCCTTCATATCCTGTGTTTACGCTTTCTGTACTCTGTGCTTGTTTTCATTTCATCATGATGACTGTGCTTCTGTTTTGTTATGCTTGCATCTGAGTACTTATTCCGCTGCTAGTCGCTCGTGACTTAGGAATTTCCTCACCCTGAAATTCCTTAGTGAAGAATTTGTAAAAATTGCCTATTCACCCCCTCTAGTCGACTTAACGCACTTTCAATTGGTATCAGAGCAAGGTACTCCCTTGTTCTATGTGATTTTGTTTTAACCGCCTGGAGTTTTTGTTATGTCGACCGCAGGTATGATCAAGGTCTCTGCTGGGTGTCCTACCTTCGACTGGACGGACTACCCCTACTGGAAGAATAAGATGCGAATGCATCTTGAGGCAATTGACAACGATCTTTGGTATGTTGTGGAAAATGGTGTTCCCTCTATCACTCCTACCATCAATGCTGCTGACATGAAGAGATTCAAGCAACTCGATTCTCAAGCGAAGAACATCATATGTGGCCATCTGAGCAAAGGGCAGTATGGCAGAGTGAGTGCTTTGGAGACAGCCAAGCTTATCTAGGATAGGCTGTCCAAGGTCAATGAAGGAGTCTCAACACAGCGTGACTCTCGAGTTGACGTTCTTTGCAATCTCTTCAAAAGACTCGTCAATGAAAATGTTCAGCAAACCTTCGATCACCTCACTGACATCTCAAATGAGCTCCAAGCACTTGGTGCCACTGATATCACCAACCATGAGGTGGTGAAGAAATTGCTGAGATCGCTTGATTCCTCATTTGACACCCTTGCACTGATGATACAAGAACGTGGAGACTACAAGTCACTTGATCCCGCTGATATCCTCGAGAGGCTAAACACTCATGAGTTCCAACTTGCTGAGAAGAGAGATCTCTATGGACCGAGCTATGGCAGATCACGCGCTCTGAAGGCCAAGGCTGTATCTGAATCCGAAGGTGAGGATTCTGGTAGCAGCCTTGGTGATCCTGAAGAACTAAGCCAGGAGCTAGCAATGCTCGTGAGGAAATCCCAAAAGTTCTCAAGGCGTGGTCGCTTTGGAAAATCCTCAAGAAGTGATGATGTAAGATCAGATTCCTCATCCCGTGACTACAAGAAGAGAACTTGCCACAAATGCAAGAAACCTGGACACTACATTCAAGATTGTCCTCTGAGGGAAAAGGAATCAAAGAAGAAGAAATACAAGGATTACAGTTCCGATGACTCAAAGAAGAGAAGAAATCTTCAAAGTCTTCATCATCAAAATCCTCAAAGTCTTCATCTCACAAGAAGAGCAGCTCCAAGAAGGCTCGGGCATTCATTGGCAAGGAAATGGACTCTGAGGCTGAATCTGAGGAAAACGAGGAAGAGGAGGCATTTGAGGAGTCAAAATCTGGTGTGGCGAGCCTAGCCCTCGCTACTGCTTTTGCCAGCAAGTCCATCTTCAACTCTGAGGAGAATAACTTCCCCAACACGGCTGATGACGACGATGATGACTACGCTCCCACCTATTGCTTCATGGCAATGGATGCCAAGGTACTCAAATATCCCTCCCCTGAATCAAGTGAGGATGAATTTGATGAAAACCTCAAGCCTAGCTACTCTAAACTTGCTAAGATTGCTGTAAAACAACAAAAGGCTTTTGAAAAGGTTCAAAATATGCTAGACAAGAGCGATGATATGTTGGGTGAGGAAATGGATCACACCAAAACTTTGAATGAAAATCTTCAGAGACTTCAGTCCAAGTTTGATAACCTTCAGAGTCATCATAACATTCTCTTATCTGATCATGAGAAGCTTTCTTATGAATTTCTTCAATGAAAGCAAGATCTTGAGAAGCTAAGGGTGAGTTATAAAGATCTTCAGAAGGAGCGTGATTCATTACTTGCTCAACAGATCAGCGCTGCTCAAGAAGAATTCATTCCACCATGTTTGAAGTGCATTGAACGTGAATCTGCTAATTCTTCACCTGAAAGTTCAAATGCTACTATTGCTGCAAATTCTTCAACTGTCTCTACTATCACTAATTCCTCATATGAGGATACTGCTAGTATCACTAACAATGCAGGGCTGAAGGAATTGTAAGTGACAGGCATGTACAAAAGCCTCAAAGGGCATCAGGCACTTTGTGATGTGCTAAAAAAGCAGATCCTCAATAGGAACCCTAGGAAAGAGGGTATTGCCTTTGAGAGGAAACTCAATGCTGATGGAACATACTGGAAGCCTCAGCTGTATCCCAAAACCTCATGGGTTGCTGCAAAGGGACCTCCAGTAGATCCATCTACTTTATCTGCCTTTACATGTGAATCTTCATATTCTTCTGATGAGTCATTTGACTCAAACTATAAGCTGTTCAAAAATCAGAATGGTGAAGTATTTGCTAGATATGTTGGCACTAACTGCAGGAACGACCCCCCTATGAAGAAAATATGGGTTCCCAAAAGGTGCCTTGGAAGTCTTTAGGTGAATGTCATCATGACACCACCTGTGAAGAATAGGAACCCCAGATCAAATTCTTCATATGGACCAAAGTACTCATATGGACCACGTTCCTCACGTGGATCAAATTCCTCATATGGATCAAAGTCCTCATATGAACATCATCGTGCTAACACTTCTGTTTCATAGGGAAAGATTAAGGTTTATGAATATGTGCATTATTCTTCAAATCATTATGTTCATAAGTCCTCAAAGAATTTCTCTGCTTATTCATAAGCTTACCCTAACCCCTCTTATGTGAAACGAAGTGGACCGGCATCTTGCCACCTTTCTCTTATGGAGCTCGTAGAATGATGAACTCTTTGCCACCCCTCCAGATGTGGGTGGTGAAGAAAAAGAACTAATCTCTTATGCAGGGTCAGGTCTCCAAACGAACCTAAACGTCTGAAGAATTTGCTGGAGACCTGAATATGCTTGAAAGGACGCAAGCTAATCATGAAGAAACACCTTTTCATTTCTCACGTCCTCATACTGTTTATCTGTTCTATTGCTTGATGAAATTGACCTGATGAATTTGATGTCATATTCTTCACTGACGAAGTATATGAGTTCGTAAGCTGCACTAATTCATCTGCAGGATGATCAACCCAAAGCCACTGAGTGGGTCCTCGACAGTGGATGTACAAACCACATGACTGGTGACAAGAACTTATTGATGGACACTGCTTTATCTACATCACATCTGAAGCATATCACCTACACTGACAAAGGCAAAAGCAAGGTATTGGGTCTAGGTAAGGTTGCGATCTCAAAGGATCGACACATGCACAAAGTCATGCTTGTCGAGTCCTTAGGATTCAACCTCATGTCAGTCTCAATGCTTTGTGATCTTGATATGGTTGTTATCTTTGGCAAGTATCGTTTTGTTGTGATCATGGAAGCTGACCATTCCAAAGTCTTCGAAGGCTTTAGGAGAGGAGATCTGTATATTGTTGATTTCTCCACAGGACCACAACCTGCTACATGTCTACTTGCAAAAGCTTCAGAAGGCTGGCTATGGCATCGACAACTTGGTCATGCTGGCATGAGGAACTTGCACACTCTCGTGAAGAAGAAGCATGGCATTGGCATCAAGGATGTCAAATTCCACTGGTGCGCGTCGGTCCTAAACAAACGGTTTTTTACCCGTTTCTGCGACGACATTTGGAACCGTCGCCAAGTGAGTGTGGGCGATAGGGGGGTCCTTCCCACACGACCCAGAAACCGTTGGGGATAGGGAGCCTTGATGCATACAGTTGTCCCTATATAACCGTTTCTGATATCTCGAATATCCCAAACGCTTCATCCTTGCTACTCGTTTGTGCTCGCATTGCCATCGCAGTCGGAGTTTTGTGGTTCTGCCTAAAACCAGGCAGATTCTAGGCATGGGAGCTTTCCAGGCAGATTCTAGGCAGATTCCAGGCACGGGAGATTTACGATGCCTGGCACATCACAAACAGTTCATGATTATAAATCGTGTACGATAGGTAGACAATCACACACATTTAGTTTTCCTGCACCGTATGTGATAGTGTCTGACATCACACACGCTTTGCGAATGGCAACTGTGTGCATGCCTGCACACATTTCCTCTCTGTGAACCGTCTCGGATTATGGTGTATATCGCAAACGTTTGTGTTTTACCAACCGTGTGTGCCGTAATGACCTGCACAACGTAATTTAGCCCTAATTTAATTGCTGCTATTTAAAATTGTACCTAATTTAAACTTGAAAGTAGGCTATAGCTTTATTCATATCCATCAGGTTCAAACAACCAATGCATTATTCGATTCACAGGTACATATGTTTAAGAATTACAGAAGCACCAAATAAAGAATGATGTACCAGGGTTCTATACTTGTACTATTATAGATGGTAAAGAAAGAGGTGACAGACATTCCAGTTGCTGAACAAGGTGAAGCGGAATGGCCCTATTATGCTCTCCTGGATGCAGAAGGCATGCAGGACTCTAGTCCAATCCCTTGTGATGGCCGGCCGCCAATCATGTAGTTTGAGAGGTAATCTTGAGTAAACTGCTTCAGGATCCACTGCAGAAGAAAAAAGATTCAGATATTGTCATCTAACACAACTCATTACTGACAGTAAAAAGAAGGCTACAGGGTTCTTACTTACTATCCTGCAGTCCACTGTTGTCTTGCATAAAGTGTAAACAAATAGTTCGATTGACATCTTTTGACCCATTTTAGTAACAATCTTTATCAGTTTCCACACTTGATGCTGGTTCATGAATATCTCATTGCCCCATGCGCAGAAAGGGTCGAAGTGTGGATCTTTGGCAATGATATATGTACCTAAAAGCACCAAGTTAATATTAGAAGCTAAACAACAATTGAAAAATGATGTAGTACAACATTCCATCCATCCCATTATATAAGATTTTATTACATGTATATCTGGACATCATCAGAACATTAAGGTAACACTCTTCCTTGTTGCTATGTAGCCTGGGATTGCATATTTAGTCATTCAGTACAATGCATGTTGCTAAACAACAATTGAAAAACGAAAAGGCATGTTAACTGCAATATCCTTAACAACAACCAAATATCGTAATTCATAGTGGTATTGTTGAAACTCTTATTGATGAAATTGAACCGCACAACAAATATTTGCACATATATAGCATCACATTGTGAAGAACTGAAATAAACAAGTCATAAGGACATCTCTAGGCAATCCTTAAAAAGTTAAAGGACTAAAACCCTTAGTGGATATATATATACTCCAGCAATTTTTGGCCTTTTCTAGTCGATCCCCTAGACTTAAGGTTGTAAACTTCAATTTGATCAAGATCAAAGTAGGTTCAACCAAAAGTAGCATGCATTCAAACATTAACATAGATAGTTTTGCATAACCGAACATAAAACATAAATTTAAACTAAGCTAAACTACTTTCGGTCGAAGTAGAGGTCGAGCCAATCCTTCCTCATCATGTACGGTGTGCCGCGAGCCAGGTCCAGGCCAGTACCGTCGTTGGGGTCATTGGGGAAGGCACTCCTCCACTCGTCGACATCGATCTCCTCATCCTGGGGGCCCACCTCGACGCCCTCCATGCCGCCGTCGCCGCCGCCTTCGACCTTGTCATCAGAGGAGAGCGCGATAACCTCCCCGCCCTCCGCGCCGCCGTCCTCGCCGCCTTCAACCTCGTCATCGGAGGAGAGCGCGATAACCTCGCCGCCCTCCGCGCCGGCAAAGATCGCCCGCTCCGCCTCCATGAGCTCCTTGTGCTTCCGGCTGAGCTCTTGCATGTAGGCCTCGTAGGCGGCCTCGGCCTCGAGACGCTCCCATGCCTCGCAGTCCTCCCGCGCCATAGCCGAGCTCACCACCCTGGCTCCGGCGGAATGAGGTGGACCGGACGTGTGCCAAAGGGGAAATTGAGCCTAGCCGCCGCGCCGTGGTAGCGGACCTGCCAGCGGTTGTACTCCATGGTCGCGAGCTCGGCCGTGTGGAAGCTACGGAGCCACCAGCGGGTGTGGGTCTCTCGATCTATAATCTCGGCGACCCACGTCCCCGCCCGCCGCTGCCGGACCCCGAGGTAGGACTTCGTCGGCTGCCGGATCCGGGGGAGGATGGGGAATTCCTCGAACCGGCGTAGGGGCGCGGCGGCGGGCGGACCGAGGGACCGACGACGGCGGATCGGGCCCGCGGAGGACGACGGGGACACCTCGGCGGCCACCTCGCCGGCGTCGGGCGAAAAGGCCGCGATAAACCTCTTTTTGGCCATTGGCTACTCGAGCTCCCCGGCACACAGGTAGAGGTTGAGGATGGAGGCGCCGGCGATGGCGGCGACCTACCAATGGTTTCGAGGGTTGTGTGTGTCTGTGCGACTGGGGGTTGTGTTTGAGGAAATACTGCGGCAATTGAAAATTTTACTAGGCGGGAGTAACAAGGCGGGGCTACTGAAAATTTGGATCAAGGGCAAGCAGATATTTTTGAGATTGCGAGGGATGCAGAGGCGGGAGTAAAATGCCGGGGCTATTGAAAATTTGAATCAAGGGACTGAAGCAGAGAGGGATGCAGAGGCGGGAGTTTTGGGGGAGCGAGCTAGTGTGCTTGACTCGCCGGCTGTGGACTGTAGCCGACGCACCTTCTCGCGTAAGCCATAGGCGTACTATACACCGACGGTGCTCCAAGATATTTTGTACTACATCTCACAAGGTTGGTGAGAATAAACTGTGTGGGATCTACTTGATTTGAAGTACAGAATGGGGTCATAGCGGCAACGGACGGTGTTTGAATTGCTAGACCTTTTATCTGCAGTGAACATGCAACTGTATGTGTGTCGTAAAAGAATTGGAATTATTCAGGGTTCGTTTGGACATTTCATACATTAAACTGGTTTTCTAGCCATTTCAGGTGCACAATTCAAAATTAAACTACGTGCACATGCTCCGATGCATACAAATTGGTTAAAAAATCAAACATGTGTCCTTCAATGCATGCTTAGGTCCCAGGGAAGAAATGGGAATGAATTTTTCGGGGTTAGTTTGGCCTTTTTTATACATTAACTGGGTTTTCTAGGCATTTTATGTGCATAATTCAAATTTGAACTACAAGCACATACTCCAATGCACTAAAGTTGGTTGAAAAATCACATGTGTGTCCTTGGGTGAATTTCTAGGTCCCATGCAAGAGATGGGAATGAATTTCAAACACCATGGCACTGTTGATTGCCGGAAAAACGTTGAGATGCCTGGTTTTTAAATTCTAGTAAATCCAAAACTCGTTTGAAATTCATGAAACTTGGCATCCTATCATGGAGCGGCATCAACATGCCGTGGTGAAAATTTTGTCCCATTTGGGGCAGGTTTGGGTATAAGCTTCTCACAACAAGCATGCTGGTTTCGATAGGGAACTTACCACCTTTGGTGACGGGACGATACCGTTGCCTCTTATTGCTTTCAAAAAAATTCTAGTGTCAACATAGAACAACAGAAGTGTTGTGTTCAATCTTGGAATTTTTCAGGGTTCGTTTGGCCTTTTTATACATTAACTGGGTTTTCTAGGCATTTATGTGCATAATTCAAATTTGTACTACAAGCACATGCTCCAATGCACTAAAGTTGGTTGAAAAATCACATGTGTGTCCTTGGGTGAATTTCTTGGTCCCATGCAAGAGATGGGAATGAAATTCAAACACCAGGGCACTGTTGATTGCAGGCAAAACATTTAGATGCCTGGTTTTTAAATTCTAGTAAATCCAAAACTCGTTTGAAATTCATGAAACTTGGCATGCTATCATGGAGCGGCATCAACATGCCATGGTAAAAAAATTGTTCCGTTTGGGGCAGGTTCGGGTATAAGCTTCTCACAAACCAGAGCTTCTCACAACAATCATGATGGTTTCGATAGGGAACATCCCACCTTTGGGGACGAAACGATATCCATTGCCTCTTATTTCTTTCAATTATTTTCTAGTGTCAACATAGAACAACATGAGTGTTGTGTCAATTATTGTGATTTTTTGGGGTTCGTTTGGACATTTTTATGCATTAACTGGGTTTTCTAGGCATTTTATGTGCATAATTCAAATTTGAACTACACACATGCTCCAATGCACTAAGGTTGGTTGAAAAATCTAATATGTGTCCTTGGGTGAATTTCTAGGTCCCATGCAAGAGATGGGAATGAAATTTAAACACCAGGGCACTGTTGATTGCCGACAAAACATTGAGATGCCTGGCTTTTAAATTCTAGTAAATCCAAAACTCGTCTGAAATTCATGAAACTTCGCATGCTATCATGGAGCGGCATCAACATGCCGTGTTAAAAAATTTGTCCCATTTGGGGCATGTTCGGGTATATGCTTCTAACAAACCAGAGCTTCTCACAACAAGCATGATGGTTTCGGTAGGGAACGTCCCACCTTTGGGGACGAAATGACATCCATTGCCTCTTATTGCTTTCAAAAAATTTCTTGTGTCAACATAGAACAACAGGAGTGTTGTGTCAATTTTAGGGATTTTTCGGGGTTCGTTTGGACATTTTTATGCATTAACTGAGTTTTCAATGCATTTATGTGCATAATTCAAATTTGAACTACATGCACATGCTCCAATGCATATAAATTGGTTGAAAAATCAAATATGTGTCCTTGGGTGCATGCTTAGGTCCCATGCAAGAAATGGGAATGAATTTCAAACACCAGGGCACCGTTGATTGCCGGCAAAACATTGAGATGCCTCGTTTTTAAATTCTAGTAAATCCAAAACTCGTCTGAAATTCATGAAACTTGGCATGCTTTCATGGAGCAGCATCAACATGCCGTGGTAAAATTTTTGTCCCGTTTGGGGCAGGTTTGGGTATATGCTTCTCACAAACCAGAGCTTCTCACAACAAGCATCATGGTTTCGGTAGGGAACGTCCCACCTTTGGGGACGAAACGATATCCACTGCCTCTTATTACTTCCAAAAAAATTCTCGTGTCAACATAGAACAACAGGAGTGTTGTGTCAATTTTTGTGATTTTTCAGGGTTCTTTTGGACATTATATGCATTAACTGAGTTTTCAATGCATTTATGTGCATAATTCAAATTTGAACTACATGCACATGCTCCAGTGCATATAAATTGGTTGAAAAATCAAATCTGTGTCCTTTGGTGCATGCTTAGGTCCCACGCAATAAATGGGAATGAATTTCAAACACCAGGGCACCGTTGATTGCCGACAAAACATTGAGATGCCTGGTTTTTAAATTCTAGTAAGTCCAAAACTCGTCTGAAATTCATGAAACTTAGCATGCTATAATGGAATGGCGCCCGACATGATGTATTTTTCGTGTCCATTTTGAGAGAAGGCGCACTTGAATAATGACAGCCAACAAAGGCATTTTGAAGAAATAGCTGCCACTTAATATCTCAAACGTTTGTATAATTCAAAACGTGTGCGTTCTATTAACCATTCACGTGACGCCACGTGTCTTGGTTTTAATGGCTGTAGGAGGTGTCGTGCGGACAGATGCTTGACCTTGACTGAACGGGAGGCGTGCGAGCGCAGTCCGGTGTGCAGGCTGACCGAGAGGCGTGCAAGCTGTCCTCCAATGCGCAGGCTCACTGGGAAGCGTGCGAGCTTTACGTTGCGCAGGCTCACTGGGAAGCGAGGCCTTTGACTTCCATGGCTGCCCGCCTTCCTCTCCATTAATAGCGCCTGAGCCGCTGTTTAATACAGGCGGCCTTACTGTTTGCCTCCCATTCCCCCCCCCCCCCCCCCCCCGCAGACCTCCACCGCCATGGCGCAAAATGATCATCCGCCACTAGTCATCAAGTTCGGTGAAGTCGACTCCGAGCCGGAGGAGATAGAAAATAAGGAGGAATGGGGCCTCATGGACATGGCCCAAAACGAGCTGGCCGCGGCGGTTGCTACCCCTGCTCCCGTCCCAGCTCCCATCCACGCGCCCGCGCCAGCGACCATCCCCATAGCATTGACGGGCTGGTCGCCGAGCACTATCGCAGACCTGGAAGTCGCGGGTGTCAGCGAGGTCTCCACAGACCCGCGCGAGCTCGTGTACATGCCAGCGCGCCAGCGCCCGTGCCCGTGCTCGTGTGCGCCCCTCCACCCACCGTGCCGCCAGCCCCCGTGTGTTTGGCTGCATCCGCCGCACCCGTGCGCGCCCCTCCACCCACCGCGGCGCCAGTCCCCGTGCGTTTGGCTGCACCCGCCGCGCCCATGCCCGTGCACGACCCCCCTCAGCGACATGGGATGCTGCTGTCGACCGCTACCTCTGAGCGGCGCCAGTTGCCGTCCTCCCGCGCCCCGCCCGTCGATCGCGCGACGACATGATGTTTGATTTACAAGTGTAGAACATTTTGTGCTGCCTTGAAGACTTCAACAACGGCGTCCTGGAGGATGACAACGACGGCGCGGCACGCCGCCTCCGCCACCGCCGGAAATAGTTTTTTTTGGGTTTAATACTGTATCTCGAATTCTCGATCATATGAATATAAATTCGCAGTGTGACTGAATGAAAGATATGGTTTAAACGAACTTGCAATTTTCTCTCTTAATGTACAGACTTATCAAATGATTTTCTTTTGAAAAAAGTCAATGGTTTTTAAATATAAAACACTCATCACAAACATTTTAGTTAGAACACCCGTATGCAAACCAACAACTTCCCCAGGAAGCCAAGGGAAAATGTGCCGAGCGGGATTTCTGCATCCCTTCAACGCAAACAGTTGTTTTGCATGATCCGTGTGCAACCACGTACAAACAATTGGGTAAGATTTGCATATCTGTCATTTTGGGTATGTTGCCATTTCTCAAACTGGAAAGATTGACATTTGTTTATCTAGTAACATAGCCATTTGTCAACGTTGTAACACTGAGATTTGTCAAATATGCAGCTACAAATCACTAGCACTAAATAATTTTTGCAACTAAAATCACTAGCACTGTTCATATGGACACCACTAGCAGGCGTGAGTTCATGGACGCATATGCAAATGTACCATTGATTACATACAATAAGTCATCAACCCACAACGACAACGAGGATACACGTTGGATTATAGATCATTTCCAACAAAACATTCTAGTAAAAAAATTCGCACACAACAAATAACAAAGCGATGAAATGAACTTCAGCTCAACCACTCATCGGCATTGGAAACACTTGCTTTGAACCAGAAGTGATTCTCTGGGAAGGGCCAGCTACTGTAAATCTCGAGACCAACGCAGGACTGATCATCCAGGCTGAAGTGACCTATTTCAATACCCATATTGGGACGGTAGGGAAGCATAGTAATGTTCGAGGTATAGATACAGTTGCTTCTCATAAATGGTAGTAATATTGTGTCAACAGTAGCTGGATCGCCTTCCACCATCATTGGATAGTTTTGTCCAAGGAAGAGCGAGTTTCCTCCAAGACTTTCAATACTGCACTAGCGAGAAGGTGTTGGCGCTAGTACACCAGTATCCATCCCGAATACCCTACAACGGATGTTGGAATAGGTCTAGAGAGTGCGACCATACGAGACAACACCTGCTTCCTTGGTAACATCAGCAGTGCCCCGTATACAGACAAGAAGAGGTGATCCATCGGAATAAGTTGCTAGGCGCCACTGAGTATATGGGTCCTGCTCGTCCTCATGCTCGTGAATAAAATTTTCAAGTATAGGTGGTGGAATGTTCACAGGACCTTGGAAACACAAGAAGGTTAATTAGTAAAGGGAAACTAGCTAACCCGCATGCATGTGGGAAGACAAACGTACTGAAATCATGAGGATTCCATGCAAAAACAGTGCCACGAGTGGTGGTAGCAAACACAATACCCTCGTATTGAATTGCATCACAATACTCATCCGTGTATAGAAACTGATTTTTGAGCAATATCCATCGAGTCGAACCATGAAGGACGGCAACAAGCTTGTCGAAGATAGCGACAACATAAGCATTCCTATAACCCCAAGAGCGGCTGGGAACTTGACAAATTGCTATCTTCCGTAGACGACAGTCAACATGATCGTATTTGAACTCACGTAGAATACCGGTGTACTCAACCTCTGGGCAGTCGTCTGAATTTTTTTGAAGTGGAACCTGGTGATGAGTGTACACATTCACAAGTTCCCACTCACAGTTGTACCCAATATAAACAACCCAATCTCCATTTGCGCCTGCCCAAGCCTTGCCCTCAAGCGATGGCATCTTAACATCATACGTATCGTTATCAAGCGGCATCAACTTACACAAGGCGAGGCTTCCGTCGTCCCCACGCCAGTCAGCAGGGTCACGGCGAAGAAGATAGGGGAGATCAAACCGCTCCTGAACTCTTGGGTTCCTTGTAATGATGTTATTAGTTGAGTCGAGAATGGTCTTGAACGAACCTGCCATGCTAGCCGAGGTGATGACGTCGCACCGATCAATGGGTTCCTCCACCGCGTCATCATTCAGATCGGGGCAAGAATAACGGGGTCGTTTCCGGCTTGTTCCCTCCATGGAGAAGGAAGGGTGAAGCAAAATGGAGGAGGGAGGAAGAGCTAGCGTGCGACAACAGTTCCAAATCGACAGGGAAAGGCGAAGAGTCGGTGGACGGTTGCCACGGTACACGAAGAGGCGCCTGGGGAGCGAACGGTTGCCACAGAGGTCACACACTGACGACAACAGCCGAGTGAACCGCATGCAATCCCATCGCACAACACACACGTCTTGTTAAGTTGAACCATTACTGTACTCTTGTGTCAACGCAAACAGTTCATCCGAGTGAACCGCATGCCGTATATCCCACACACCTTGATCTGGCTGACCGTTTCTTTTGTGTTGCCTAATCACAAACTGTTCATCCGAGTGAACCGTATGCTGTATATCACACACACCTTCATATGGCTGCCCGTTTCTTTTGTTTTGCCTAATCACAAACAGTTCATCCGAGTGAACCGTATGCTGTGTATCGCACACGCCTTCATCTGGCTGCCCGTTTCTTTTGTTCCTCCTCATCGCAAACAGTTAATTGAACTGAACCGTATGCCCTTCATCGCACACGCAACTAAAACCTGAACCGTTTTTGATGCATCCGTCATCAGAAACGTTTTATACATTTCTGACGGTTTTCATACAGCATCGTTTGCGATTATAGCATCGCACACAGTTTCTCGAAGGGTCTCTGATTGTAGTGTCGCGTTAGCAGCATCCTGCAGTAGTGTTCCTCAAGGATCACCTATGCGGAGCCTGTGAAGCTGGAAAGATGACCAAGGCCAAGCATCCCTCAAAGACTATCATGACTACCACTCGTCCATTTGAATTGCTTCACATGGATCTCTTTGGCCCTAATCATTATTCCTCATTCACCAATGAAGCATCTTTATATGGCTTTGTTATTGTTGATGACTATTCTCGTTATACATGGGTGCATACCGTCACTTACAAACATGAAGTGCAGAAAGTCTTCAAACGATTTTCCTCAAGGGCTTCAACCAACTTTGGTGTGAAGATCAAGCACATCAGAAGTGACAATAGGACCGAGTTCAAGAATACTGGTCTTGATGACTATCTTGATGAACTTGGTATTACTCATGAGTTATCTGCTCCTTACACTCCTCAGCAGAATGGCATCGTGGAGTGCAAGAACATGACTCTTGTTGAGATGGCTCACACTATGCTTGCTGAATACAAGACGCCTCGTCACTTCTATATTGAGGCAATTGATACTGCATGCCACATCATCAACATGGTATATCTTCACAAATTCTTCAAAAATACCTCATATGAACTCCTCACTGACAAGAAACCCAATGTGAGTTATTTCAAAGTCTTCGGTGCTAAATGTTGGATTAGAGATCCTTATCACAATTCTAAATTTGCACCGAAAGCACATGAAGGTTTTATGCTTGGTTACGGAAAGGACTCGCACACCTACAGAGTCTTCAACTCCTTTCACCACAAGCTTGTTGAAACTGTAGACGTGCGGTTCGATGAAACTAATGGCTCACAAACAGAGCACCTACCTCCTGTGCTATATGAAAAGTCACCTGAGGAAACCATCAAGTTCAAGGCTGTTGAGGATGTCATTCCTACTGAAAAATCTGCTGAAGAAGTTGTCGGCGTCCTGGGAACGGGGGTCCCCAGACTTGCCTACCTGCGCCCACGGTGTGGCTCCGCTAGCGGCCCTGTATGGCCTATCTTCATCAGCAAACAGTCAAGACCCTCGCGAGGGGCCAAGCCTCGCGAGGCGGACGAAACAAGACCTCCTGGGGGCAGCCTCACTAGGCTGCCTCGCGAGGGGCGGAGAGATCAAGGCAAGGGGCACCTCGCGAGGTCCCTGTGATGCAAGCCATGACAACCGAGGCCAGGCGGGGGCTAGCGTGCGCAGTGTACTCGTTTCCTCTTTGGTGCTAAAGAGGCAAGCGCAGGCGAGATGTCCCGAGGCATCAGGCAAAGGTTTCCATATCGGTGCAACAAGACCAAGGCCAGCAGGACGGCAGGACGTAGGTCACCGTGGAGCCCAAGACGGCGTCACCACCAGAGCCTTATGCAGGACAAGACCACCTTTAGTCAGGATAACTTGTACTGGTTGTCTCCCAAATTTGGCTGTTGTTGGATCCCTTCCCGCCTACATTTGGGGAGAGGACCAGGGCCTCTATAAATAGGACTAGCCACCACAGTAGGAGGCAACTGATCTGGGACCATTCAGATCATCCTCAACCACACAAGCTCACCGAGCTCAAGAACACCTCTCCTCAGGAGGCTGTTCTTCCCTTGTACTAGTTCTTACTCAGCCCAAGAGGCAATCCACCACACCACACTGGAGTAGGGTATTACACCACATCGGTGGCCCGAACCAGTATAAACCCTGTGTCCTTTGTTCGGTGAGTTCGAGGTGCCGAGCCATGGGATCGTGGTGTGTGTGTGTGAGCTAGGGGAGGGAGATCTTTGTGCGCACCCCAGTGTTCGAACCTTGAGGGTTTTGCCGGAACCTGAAATCCTACATTTGGCGCGCCAGGTAGGGGTGCGCTGAAGCTTTCCTTCTGTCGATCCACGCTCCACCACCTCCACACCTTGTCCCCATGGCCGGCGTTGCTCCTCCGGTTGGGATGACGGGCGCCCATGACGGCGCCAGGGGGCTCAGAGTCTTTGCCCCCGCCTTGCGATGGGTACAATGGCCGCCCAGGTTCAAGCCAGAGATGCCGCCGCGCTACGACAGCGCAGCGGACCCATTGGCCTTCCTGTTGGTGTATGAAGAGGCCGTCCTGAAGGCTGGGGGCGACGACAAGGTCATGGCCAACTGGCTTCCCATGGCCCTCGCTGGAGCACCACGTGCCTGGATGCTCACCCTCCCAGGATCCTCGGTGGCATCTTGGGAGGAGCTGCGCGGCCTCTTCGTCGCGCGCTTCGCGGTACCGGCGCCCCTCGCCGTCGCAGCCCTCCTCGGCGGCTCGCAAGCACCGCCCTTGGACCGTCACACCAAGCAGTTTTTCCACCAGATCAGCACCGCTTCCGTGCAGCAAGGAGCTCCCCCGGTTTGGGCGGTGCCCAAGGCCGACCTCACCTTTGACTCGGGAGATCACCCCGTCACCATCGTCGGCTCGGGCGTGCTCCCAATGCTTTGCACGCCCACCATCTACAACGTAGCTGTCACCAAGACCCTCATCGATGGTGGCGCCGGCCTCAACATGCTCTCCGTGGAGGCTTTTAGCCTTCTTCATGTACCACTCGAATGGCTCCGCCCCAACAAGCCCTTCTCCGGGGTTGGCGGCGGCTCCGCCAGCCCCCTGGGGCAGATCCGCCTTCCGGTGACCTTCGGCACTCGCGACAACTACCGCACCGAGCTGATCGACTTCGACATCGCCCGCATCGGCCTCCCGTACGACGCCATCCTCGGGTACCAGGCTCTGGCTCAGTTTATGGCGGCGACCCATCCGGCGTACAACTTCATGAGGATGCCCGGGAGCAAGGATGTCCTCACCCTAGTTGGAGACACCAAGGAAGCTCTGGTAGCGCTCAAGATTGCCCTCAAAGCCGCAGCGGTGGCGCGACCGGTCGACGAGGCCACCCCTGGAGCTAAGGAGGCCGCGCCAGCAAAGAAGAAGCAGTTATTCACTCAAGATCAGGCCGAAACTAAGCAGGTGCCGGTCGAGGAAGATGGGTCCTCAGGAGCCGCCTTCACCACAGGCGCCAACCTCAACCCGGGTCAAGAGGAGGCACTGGTGAGGTTTCTGCACACGAACAAGGATGTATTCGCCTGGGAACCCAAGCAGCTAGTAGGGGTCCCGAGGGGGGTGATCGAGCATCATTTGAGGGTGTGCCCCAATGTGCGCCCCGTGAAGCAAAAAGCACGGCGATAGTCCATGGAGAAGCAGTTCTTCATCGTCCAGGAAACCCGCAAGCTGGAGGCAGCAGGTGTCATTCGCGAGGTTCGGTACCCTAAGTGGCTGGCGAACCCCGTCGTCGTACCAAAGAAAGGCGGGAAGGAGCGTATGTGCGTCGACTTCACCAACCTCAACAAGGCCTGCCCCCAATACCCGTTCCCGCTTTCACGTATCGACCAGATTGTCGACTCCACCGCTGAGTGCGACCTGTTGTGCTTCCTGGACGCATTCTCGGGCTACCACTAGATCAAGATGGCAGTGGAGGATGTGGAGAAGACGGCCTTCCTGACCCTGTGTGGGGTGTACTGCTACACTTGCATGCCATTCGGGCTGCGCAACGCAGGCGCGACCTTCCAATGGCTGATGCACATCGCCCTGGGCCAGCAGCTGGGAAGGAACGCAGAAGCCTACGTCGACGATGTTGTGGTAAAATCTCGGGAGGCAAGGACTCTTATTGAAGACCTGGAGGAGACTTTCGCCAGCTTGCGCCAGGTGGACCTACGGCTCAACCTAGAGAAGTGCGTGTTCGGTGTCCCTTCCGGCAAGCTACTGGGTTTCCTTGTGCCGCACTGAGGGATCGAGGTCAACCCAGAGAAAGTCAAAGCAATAGAAGACATGAGCCCACCGCAAACTCTCAAGGAGATGCAGAAGCTTGCGGGCTGCGTGACCTCGCTGGGGCGCTTCATCTCCAAGATGGGTGAGCGTGCCCTGCCATTCTTCAAGCTGATGAAGAAGAAGGGCCCGTTCGAGTGGACCCCAGAGGCCGACAGGGCATTCCAAGACCTCAATTGATACTTAACCAGCCCACCGGTAATGGTAGCGCCTCGCCCCCTTGAGCCCCTGGTGCTTTACCTGGCCACCACGCCCTACTCGGCAAGTGCGGCGTTGGTAGCTGTCCGAGAAGAGCGCCAGGTCAAGGGCGCGCGGCGTAATGCCGCGCCTACGGACGAGACAACACAGCGCCAGGATAGCCCCACCAGAGCCATGACAACATCAGCAGAAGACCAAGCTCCGCAAGGCGGCGCTGCAGGGCCTGTGGAGGCCCTGATGGGTGACCAAGCTCATGAGGACCCCTCGCCTCAGGAGGTGTCCCAGCCTCCCGAGGCCTCGAACCCCGTCGACGCCCCCGCGCTTGTCGAGCACCCGGTGTACTTCGTCAGCACGGTTCTAAGGGACGCAAGAGCATGATACCCTATGCCTCAAAAGCTCTTGCTCGCGCTTTTGGTGGCCTCACACAAGTTAAGTCACTGCTTCCAAGGTCACCCAATCAAGGTCGTCTCGGCCTACCCGTTGGAGAGGGTGCTCCGGAGCCCAACGCTGTAGGAAGGGTCGCTGAATGGAACATCGAGCTGCAAGAATTCCAGTTGGAGTTCAGCACAACCAGGGTCATCAAGGGGGTCGCGCTCGCCGACTTTGTGGCAGAATGGACTGACACCCCGGGGCTCGAAGCAGGCGAGGACCGATCCCTCTCGCCAGGAAGTGAAGCACCAGATGGCTGGGTCATGTATTTCGATGGCGTTTTCGCACACCAGGGCGCGGGGGCTGGAGCAGTGCTCATCTTGCCTACTCAGGACAAGCTCTACTACGCCGTGCAGCTCTGCTTCCAGCAGGGCGAGAAGGTCTCCAAGAACATCGCAGAATACGAAAGCCTCATCGCTGGCCTTAAGGCTACGGTGGCCCTGGGGGTGAAGCGCCTCACCGTCAGGGGCAACTTGCAGCTCCTCGTCAACTTCTATAACAAGGTATACGAGCTGAGGGATGAGCACATGGAGGCATACCTCGCGGAGGTACGCAAAATGGAAAAGCAGTTCTTGGGCCTAGAGTTGCAGTACGTACCCCGTGGCACCAACAAGGACGCCGACGACATTGCAACAAGGGCATCCAAGCGCCAACCCAAAGAACCTGGCATCTTCGAGGAGTGCTACCTCTTGAGCACTGCGTTGGTTTTCCCTTGAAGAGGAAAGGGTGATGAAGCAAAGTAGCGTAAGTATTTCCCTCAGTTTTTGAGAACCAAGGTATCAATCCAGTAGGAGGCTACGCGCGAGTCCCTCGCACCTACACAAAACAAATAAATCCTAGCAACCAACGTGATAAGGGGTTTTCAATCCCTACACGGTCACTTACGGGAGTGAGATCTGATAGATATGATAGGATAATATTTTTGGTATTTTTGTGATAAAGATGCAAAGTAAAATAAAAGCAAAGGAAAAAGCAAAGGAAATAACTGAGTATTGGAAGATTAACATGATGAAGATAGACCCGGGGGCCATAGGTTTCACTAGTGGCTTCTCTCGAGAGCATAAGTATTTTACGATGGGTGAACAAATTACTGTTGAGCAATTGACAGAATTGAGCATAGTTATGAGAATATCTAGGTATGATCATGTATATAGGCATCACGTCCGAGACAAGTAGACCGACTCCTGCCTGCATCTACTACTATTACTCCACTCATCGACCGCTATCCAGCATGCATCTAGAGTATTAAGTTCATAAGAACAGAGTAACGCCTTAAGCAAGATGACATGATGTAGAGGGATAAATTCATGCAATACGATAAAAAAAACCATCTTGTTATCCTTGATGGCAACAATACTATACGTGCCTTGCTGCCCCTACTGTCACTGGGAAAGGACACCGCAAGATTGAACCCAAAGCTAAGCACTTCTCCCATTGCAAGAAAGATCAATCTAGTAGGCCAAACCAAACTGATAATTCGAAGAGACTTGCAAAGATAACCAATCATACATAAAAGAATTCAGAAGATTCAAATATTGTTCATAGATAAACTTGATCATAAACCCACAATTCATCGGTCTCAACAAACACACCGCAAAAGAAGATTACATCGAATAGATCTCCACGAGAGAGGGGGAGAACATTGTATTGAGATCCAAAAAGAGAGAAGAAGCCATCTAGCTAATAACTATGGACCCAAAGGTCTGAGGTAAACTACTCACACTTCATCGGAGGGGCTATGGTGTTGATGTAGAAGCCCTCCGTGATCGATGCCCCCTCCGGCGAAGCTCTGGAACAGGCCCCAAGATGGGATCTCGTGGGTACAGAAGGTTGCGGCGGTGGAATTAGGTTTTTGGCTCCGTATCTGATCGTTTGGGGGTACGTAGGTATATATAGGAGGAAGGAGTACGTCGGTGGAGCAACAGGGGGCCCACGAGGGTGGAGGGCGCGCCCCCCTACCTCGTGGCCTCCTCCTTTATTTCTTGACGTAGGGTCCATGTCTCCTGGATCTTGTTCGTTCTGAAAATCACGTTCCCGAAGGTTTCATTCCGTTTGGACTCCGTTTGATATTCCTTTTCTGCGAAACTCTGAAATAGGCAAAAAACAGCAATTCTCGGCTGGGCCTCCGGTTAATAGGTTAGTCCCAAAAATAATATAAAAGTGAATAATAAAGCCCAATAATGTCCAAAACAGTAGATAATATAGCATGGAGCAATCAAGAATTATAGATACGTTGGAGACGTATCAAGCATCCCCAAGCTTAATTCCTGCTCGTCCTCGAGTAGGTAAATGATAAAAACAGAATTTTTGATGCGGAGTGCTACTTGGCATAATTTCAATGTAATTCTTCTTAATTGTGGTATGAATATTCAGATCCGAAAGATTCAATACAAAAGTTTAATATTGACATAAAAATAATAATACTTCAAGCATACTAACAAAGCAATTATGTCTTCTCAAAATAATATGTCCAAAGAAAGTTATCCCTACAAAATCATATAGTCTGGCTATGCTCTATATTCACCACACAAAGTATTTAAATCATGCACAACCCCGATGACAAGCCAAGCAATTGTTTCATACTTTTGACATTCTCAAAAAATTTCAATCTTCACGCAATACATGAGCGTAAGCCATGGACATAGCACTATATGTGGAATAGAATGGTGGTTGTGGAGAAGACAAAAAGGGAGAAGATAGTCTCACATCAACTAGGCGTATCAACGGGCAATGGAGATGCCCATCAATAGATATCAATGTGAGTGAGTAGGGATTGCCATGCAACGGATGCACTAGAGCTATAAGCATATGAAAGCTCAACAAAATCAACTAAGTGGGTGTGCATCCAACTCGCTTGCTCACGAAGACCTAGGGCATTTTGAGGAAGTCCATCATTGGAATATACAAGCCAAGTTCTATAATGAAAAATTCCCACTAGTATATGAACGTGACAAAATGAGAGACTCTCTACCATGAAGATCATGGTGCTACTTTGAAGCACAAGTGTGGTAAAAGGATAGTAACATTGTCCCTTCTCTCTTTTTCTCTCATTTTTTTATTTTTTTATTTTTTTATTTGGGCCTTTCCCTTTTTTTATGGCCTCTTTTTTTCGTCCGGAGTCTCATCCCGACTTGTGGGGGAATCATAGTCTCCATCATCCTTTTCCTCACTTGGGACAATGCTCTAAAAATGAAGATCATCACACTTTTATTTTCTTACAACTCAACAATTACAACTCGATACTTAGAACAAAATATGACTTTATATGAATGCCTCTGGCGGTGTACCGGGATATGCAATGAATCAAGAGTGACATGTATGAAATAATTACGAATGGTGGCTTTGCCACAAATACGATGTCAACTACATGATCATGCAAAGCAATATGACAATGATGGAGCGTGTCATAGTAAACGGAACGGTGGAAAGTTGCATGGCAATATATCTCGGAATGGCTATGGAAATGCCATGATAGGTAAGTATGGTGTTTATGGTGGGTGAATGATACCGGTGAAAAGTGTGCGGTATTAGAGAGGCTAGCAATGGTGGAAGGAAGAAGAGTGTGTATAATCCATGGACTCAACATTAGTCATAAAGAACTCATATACTTATTGCAAAAATCTACAAGTTATCAAAGGAAAGTATTACGCGCATGCTCCTAGGGGGTAGATTGGTAGGAAAAGACCATCGGTCGTCCCCGACCGCCACTCATAAGGAAGACAATCAATAAATAAATTATGCTCCGACTTCATCACATAACGGTTCACCATACGTGCATGCTACCGGAATCACAAACTTTAACACAAGTATCTCTCAAATTCACAACTACTCAACTAGCATGACTTTAATATCACCATCTTTATATCTCAAAACAATTATCAAGCATCAAACTTCTCATAGTATTCAACACACTCATAAGAATTTTTACTATTCTTGAATACCTAGCATACTAGGATTATTTAAGCAAATTACTATGCTATTTAAGACTCTCAAAATAATCTAAGTGAAGCATGAGAGATCAATAGTTTCTATAAAACAAATCCACCACCGTGCTCTAAAAGATATAAGTGAAGCACTAGAGCAAAACTATATAACTCAAAAGATATAAGCGAAGCACATAGAGTATTCTAACAAATTCCAAATCATGTATGGCTCTCTCAAAAGGTGTGTACAGCAAGGATGATTGTGGTAAACTAAAAAGCAAAGACTCAAATCATACAAGACGCTCCAAGCAAAACACATATCATGTGGTGAATAAAAATATAGCTCCAAGTAAAGTTACCGATGGAAGTAGACGAAAGAGGGGATGCCTTCCGGGGCATCCCCAAGCTTTGGCTTTTTGGTGTCCTTAGATTATCTTGGAGGTGCCATGGGCATCCCCAAGCTTAGGCTCTTGCCACTCCTTGTTCCATAATCCATCAAATCTTTCACCCAAAACTTGAAAACTTCACAACACAAAACCCAACAGAAAATCTCGTGAGCTCCGTTAGCGAAAGAAAACAAAAGACCACTTCAAGGTACTGTAATGAACTCATTCTTTATTTATATTGGTGTTAAACCTACTGTATTAAAACTTCTCTATGGTTTATAAACTATTTTACTAGCCATAGATTCATCAAAATAAGCAAACAACACACAAAAAACAGAATCTGTCAAAAACAGAACAGTCTGTAGTAATCTGTAACTAACGCAAACTTCTGGAACTCCAAAAACTCAGCCAACATAGGAAGACCTAGAAAATTTGTCTATTCATCATCAGCAATTGGAATCAGTATTTTATCACGTTCTGGTGATTTTTAACAATTATTTTCGTGAACAGAAAATTTCTGGAAATTAAAGCAAGATCAAATAACTATCATCCAAGAAGATCCTATAGGTTTAACTTGGCACAAACACTAATTAAAACATAAAAACACATCTAACCAGAGGCTAGAACAAATATTTATTCCTAAACAGAAGCAAAAAGAAAAAAACTAAAAATAAAATTGGCTTGCCTCCCAACAAGCGCTATCGTTTAACGCCCCTAGCTAGGCATAAAAGCAAGGATAGATCTAGGTATTGCCATCTTTGGTAGGCAATCCATAAGTGGCTCTCATGATAGATTCATATGGTAATTTTATTTTATTCCTAGGGAAGTGTTCCATGCCTTTCTTTAATGGAAATTGGAATCTAATATTCCCTTCCTTCATATCAATAATTGCACCAATCGTTCTAAGGAAAGGTCTACCAAGAATAATAGGACATGAAGGATTGCAATCTATATCGAGAACAATAAAATAAACGGGCACATAGTTCCTATTTGCAACAATAAGAACATCATTAATTCTTCCCATAGGTTTATTAATAGTGGAATCCGCAAGGTGCAAGTTTAGAGAGCAATCATCAAAATCACGGAAATCTAGCAAATCACACAAAGTTTTGGGAATAGTGGAAACACTAGCACCCAAATGACATAAAGCATAGAACTCATGATACTTAATCTTAATTTTAATAGTAGGTTCCCACTCATCATGAAGTTTTCTAGGGATAGAAACTTCCAACTCAAGCTTTTCTTCATAAGATTGCATCAATGCATCAACGATATGTTTGGTAAAAGCTTTATTTTGACTATAAGCATGAGGAGAATTTAGCACGGATTGCAACAAGGAAATACAATCTATCAAAGAGCAATTATCATAATTAAATTCCTTGAAATACAAAATAGTGGGTTTATTAACATCTAATGTTTGATTTCTTCAATCCCACTTTTATCAATTTTAGCATCAAGATCTAAAAACTCCGAATTTTTGGAACGCCTTCTAGGTAAAGGTGGATCATATTCAGTCTCATCATTATCAAGATTCATATTGCAAAACAAGGATTTAATAGGAGACACATCAATAACTTTTGGATCTTCATCTTTATTTTCATAGAAATTTGAAGAACACGCTTTCATAAATCAATCTTTCTTAGCACGCATCCTAGCGGTTCTTTCTTTGCACTCATCAATGGAAATTCTCATGGCTTTGAGAGACTCATTGATATCATGCTTAGGAGGAATAGATCTAAGTTTTAAAGAATCAACATCAAGAGAAATTCTATCAACGTTCCTAGCCAATTCATCAACTTTAAGCAATTTCTCTTCAAGCAAAGCATTGAAATTCTTTTGTGAATTCATAAACTCTTTAACACTAGTCTCAAATTCAGAGGGCATCTTATTAAAATTTCCATAAGAGTTGTTGTAGGAATTACCATAATTATTAGAGGAATTACTAGGATAAGGCCTAGGATTAAAGTTTCCTCTATACGCGTTGTTACCAAAATTATTCCTACCAACAAAATTCACATCCATAGATTCATTATTATTCTCAATCAAAGTAGACAAAGGCATATCAATAGGATCAGAAGAAACACTCTTAGTAGCAAATAATTTCATAAGTTCGTCCATCTTTCCACTCAAAGCATTAATTTCTTCTATTGCATGCACTTTTCTATTAGTAGATCTTTCAGTGTGCCATTGAGAATAATTAACCATAATATTATCTAGGAGTTTAGTAGCTTCTCCTAAAGTGATTTCCATAAAAGTGCCTCCCGCGGCCGAATCTAAAAGATTTCTAGAAGCAAAATTCAATCCGGCATATAATTTTTGTATAATCATCCACAAATTCAAACCATGAGTAGGGCAATTACGTATCATTAATTTCATCCTCTCCCAAGCTTGTGCAACATGTTCATGATCAAGTTGCTTAAAATTCATAATATCGTTTCTAAGAGAGATGATCTTAGCGGGAGGAAAATACTTAGAGATAAAAAGCATTATTGCACTTATTCCATGAATCAATACTATTTTTAGGCAAAGATGAAAACCAAGCTTTAGCACGATCTCTAAGCGAAAAAGGAAATAGCTTCAGTTTAACAATATCATTGTCCACATATTTCTTCTTTTGCATATCACACAAATCAACGAAGCTATTTAGATGAGTAGCGGCATCTTCACTAGGAAGGCCGGCGAATTGATCTTTCATGACAGGATTCAACAAAGCAGCATTGATTTCACAAGATTCAGTATTGGTAAGAGGAGCAATCAGAGTGCTAAGGAAATCATTATTGTTGGTATTGGTAAAGTCACATAATTTGGTATTATCTTGAGCCATCGTGACAAACAAGCAATCCAACACACGAGCAAACAAAAGGCAAGCGAAAAAGAGGCAAACGGAAAAGAGAGGGCGAATAAAACGGCAAGGGTGAAGTGGGGGAGAGGAAAACGAGAGGCAAATGGCAAATAATGTAATGCGGGAGATAAGGGTTTGTGTTTGGTACTTGGTATGTTGACTTTTGCGTAGACCTCCCCGGCAACGGCACCAGAAATCCTTCTTGCTACCTCGTGAGCACTGCGTTGGTTTTCCCTTGAAGAGGAAAGGTGATGCATCAAAGTAGCGTAAGTATTTCTCTCAGTTTTTGAGGACCAAGGTGTCAATCCAGTAGGAGGCTACGCGCGAGTCCCTCGCACCTACACAAAACAAATAAATCCTGACAACCAACGCGATAAGGGGATGTCAATCCCTACACGGTCACTTACGGGAATGAGATCTGGTAGATATGATAGGATAATATTTTTGGTATTTTTGTAAAGATGCAAAGTAAAATAAAAGCAAAGTAAAAAGCAAAGGAAATAACTGAGTATTGGAAGATTAATATGATGAAGATAGACCCGGGGGCCACAGGTTTCACTAGTGGCTTCTCTCGAGAGCATAAGTATTTTACGATGGGTGAACAAATTACTATTGAGCAATTGATAGAATTGAGCATAGTTATGAGAATATCTAGGTATGATCATGTATATAGGCATGACGTCCGAGACAAGTAGACCGACTCCTGCCTGCATCTACTACTATTACTCCACTCATCGACCGCTATCCAGCATGCATCTAGAGTATTAAGTTCATAAGAACAGAGTAACGCCTTAAGCAAGATGACATGATGTAGAGGGTTAAATTCATGCAATATGATAAAAAACCATCTTGTTATCCTCGATGGCAACAATACTATACGTGCCTTGCTGCCCCTACTGTCACTGGGAAAGGACACCGCAAGATTGAACCCAAAGCTAAGCACTTCTCCCATTGCAAGAAAGATCAATCTAGTAGGCCAAACCAAACTGATAATTCGAAGAGACTTGCAAAGATAACCAATCATACATAAAAGAATTCAGAAGATTCAACTATTGTTCATAAATAAACTGGATCATAAACCCACAATTCATCGGTCTCAACAAACACACCGCAAAAGAAGATTACATCATATAGATCTCCACGAGAGAGGGGGAGAACATTGTATTGAGATCCAAAAAGAGAGAAGAAGCCATCTAGCTAATAACTATGGACCCGAAGGTTTGAGGTAAACTACTCACACTTCATCGGAGGGGCTATGGTGTTGATGTAGAAGCCCTCCGTGATGGATGCCCCCTCCGGCGGAGCTCCGAAACAGGCCCCAAGATGGGATCTCGTGGGTACAGAAGGTTGCGGCGGTGGAATTAGGTTTTTGGCTCCGTATCTGATCATTTGGGGGTATGTAGGTATATATAGGAGGAAGGAGTACGTCGGTGGAGCAACAGGGGGCCCACGAGGGTGGAGGGCGCGCCCTGGGGGGTAGGCGCGCCCCCTACCTCGTGGCCTCCTCCTTTATTTCTTGACGTAGGGTCAAAGTCTCGTGGATCTTGTTCGTTCTGAAAATCACGTTCCCGGAGGTTTCATTCCGTTTGGACTCCGTTTGATATTCCTTTTCTGCGAAACTCTGAAATAGGCAAAAACAGCAATTCTGAGTTGGGCCTCCGGTTAATAGGTTAGTCCCAAAAATAATATAAAAGTGAATAATAAAGCCCAATAATGTCCAAAACAGTAGATAATATAGCATGGAGCAATCAAAAATTATAGATACGTTGGAGACGTATCAAGGAGCGGCTCTTCGAGCCTTCGGCATAACCTCCGCTGTCACGGTCGGCGCCGCCGAGGGAGGAACTCCCCCAACCACCTACCTCGGGAGCCCCGGCATGCGGCCCGACTTCGGGAGCGCGCCTACTCCTGGCGCTCGAGCCTCAGGAGGGTTGCTGGACCAAGGAGTTCAAGGAATACCTGACACAAGGGAAGCTGCCGGAGAAAGAGGAGGATGCGGAGCGCGTGGCCCGAGAAGCTACGGCCTACTGCATCCAGGACGGTGAGCTATACAGGAAGCGGCCAAATGATGTTTCCTTACGATGCATCTCCAGGGAACAGGGAAACGAGTTGCTAGCTGACATACATGGCAGGGACTGCGGGCACCACTCGTCGTCACAAACCCTTGTTGGCAAGGTGTTCCGCAGCGGGTTCTACTGGCCTACGGCGCTCAACGACACGGCCGAGCTGGTGAATTCTTGCGAGGCCTGCCAATTCCACGCCAAGCAGATCCATCAGCCAGCTCAGGGCCTCTAGACCATCCCGTTCTCGTGGCCGTTCGCTGTCTAGGGGCTGGATATCCTAGGCCTGTTCCCTCGAGCGCCTGGGGGCTACCGCTACCTCTACATCGCCATCGACAAGTTCACCAAATGGGCGGAAGTAGAAGCTGTCCGCACCATCCCACCTGGGTCGGCGGTCAAGTTCATCAAGGGTCTCGTGAGCCGATTCGGGGTCCCTAACCGCATCATCACCGACAACGGCTCACACTTCACTAGGAATCTCTTCAAGACATATTGTGCTAACCTTGGAATGCAGATCTGCTACGCTTCGATGGCACACCCCAGGAGCAATGGTCAAGCTGAACGCGCCAACGCGGAGGTCCTGAGAGGCCTCAAGACTAGAACCTTCAAGAAGAAGCTCGAGGCCTGCAGCAGGGGCTGGCACGACGAGCTCCAGCCTGTGTTGTGGTCCATCCGCACCACCGCCACCAAGCCAACAGGCGAGACCCCGTTCTTCCTCATCTACGGAGCAGAAGCGGTTCTCCCTCACGAGGTCAAGCATCGCTCCGCACGGGTCCTGGCGTTTGATGAGAAGCAACAGGATGCCATGCGGGGGATGGACCTTGTGCTGGGGGAGGAACGCCGCCGTGAAGCCACGCTTCGAGCGGCAAGATACCAGCAGGCGCTGCGGCGGTATCACTGCCGCAGCGTCCGCTGCAGGACGCTCGAGGTGGGCGACCTTGTCCTAAGGCGGGTGCTCTCTAGGGAAGGGCTGCATAAGCTCTCGCCCATGTGGGAGGTCCTGTTTAGGGTCACCCACATCTCCAGGCCTGGTGCCGTGCGCCTGGAGACACAGGACGGGGACCCCATCCAGAACGCCTAGAACATCCAGCACCTCCGGAAGTTCTACCCATGAAGCAAGGCCCAATGGCTGTGAAGCAAGGCCCCGTGCCTGTGAAGGTCTCCGCTCGTGACACTCTCACATAATAATGAGTGGGGTTGTACACGCCTCGGAGTCTCAGGAGTGCCGCCCTCGGGCCTCGGGGGCTCCCTCCCACATCCTAGTGGCAAAACTTAGCTCCGCGCTGGTGAGAAGACTAGACTAGTTTCCGGACACGGCTTTTCATTTGCTTTCTGTAGTTGGCTTGCCCCTCTTTAATGGAAGTTCGCATTCTAGTGTTTCTTGTCGTCTTGGTTCGATCGCCTTTTTCCTCTGTTTCTTCCCTCGGCTCTTTGTTTTGGCCCGTACTCTCCCTCACATGCCTCGCGAGGGGGCTGGACAGGTGCACTCGTGAGCGTTTTTCCTGGTCTTCGCGAGGCACCCTCGCTCGAGCTCGCAAGCTCGCGCACCTCCCTCTCTTAAGTCCGTGCCCCTCGGGTACCGCGATGCGGAGCGTTGGGTCGTGGCCGGCCACGCCTAGGGCCCTTGGCTTGGAAGGTTAAGAGTTCCTTAACAAAATTTTGCAGTTCCTCGACGTCTCCATAGCCTACAGCATGGAGGTCTCACCAGCTGCCGGGAGACGTGCGTCTCACGAGGCGGAAACTTCTCCAGACACACCAAGCTAAGTTATCTCTACACGGCTACATAAAATACTGATGCTGCAACATGACACAGGAACAATAAACATAACATAGCAACTTGGAAATCACGGTTCGTTGCATGCCCTTGCAGGGCCCCATACTTGTTTCTTTCTCGAATGCAGGAAGAAAGGAAAGAACAAAACAAAAGCGGTGCGCACCCCCGGAGCGGTTCGTGAGGGTAGGCCCTTGGCTCCCTCCTGGACTCAGCCAGACCCCTCCTCACGCTTCACGGGGGCACGGTGACGAGACGACCCGCCACCGCCTTCGAAGCGGGCATGGCGGCCGGTCGTAGCCGCCGCTGCTGGAGCTGTCACCAGAAGAAGAGCCGTCGTAGCTGGACGAGCCGCGGCCAGCGCCGAGGGCAAGCTCACCTTCACCCTCGTCACTTCCGTCGCCAAGGCTGAGCACCTCGCCGCCGTCGTTGTCCTCGGGGCAGCATCCGACACGGCGGCCATCTTCCCCGAATACCTGCACGTAGAGGGTCGCGTTGCCGTCGTACTTGAAGTGGAGGGTGCACCGCCTGCCCAGACCGTGCGTGGGGGCGAACGTCTGCCAGCCGCGGGCCAGGGCTGCGTTGCCCGCAACGGAGACTTCCATCGCGACCCAGGAAGCCTTGCTGGGATAGCCGTCCGCCTGCAGCCAGAGACTGCCTGGACCTGTGGCCGGCAGTTCGCCAGCGAAGAAGCGCGGGAGCTGAAGCCAGGTGTCGGCCGGGTTCTCTGACCACACGACGAACTCCGGCAGCGCCTCCGCCGAATGGAAGCGCGGCCGGGGAGGCTGCTGAGGGAGTCCTGGATTAAGGGGTCCTCGGGCGTCCGACCTATTGGACATGGGCCGGACTGATGGGCCATGAAGATACAAGACAGAAGACTCTCTCCCGTGTCCGGATAGGACTCTCCTTGACGCGAATCACAAGTTTGGCATTCGGATATGAAGATTCCTTTCTCTGTAACCGACTTTGTACAACCCTAGTCCCCTCCGGTGTCTATATAAAGTAGAGGGGTTAGTCCGAAGAGGCACTCATAATCATAATCATACAAGCTAGACTCCTAGGGTTTTAGCCATTATGATCTTGTGGTAGATCAACTCTTGTAATACTCATATTCATCAAGATCAATCAAGCAAGAAGTAGGGTATTACCTCCATAGAGAGGGCCCGAACCTGGGTAAACATCGTGTCCCCTGTCTCCTGTTACCATCGACCTTAGACGCACAGTTCGGGACCCCCTACCCGAGATCCGCCGGTTTTGACACCGACATTGGTGCTTTCATTGAGAGTTCCGCTACGTAGTCACCGGAAGGTTCGATGGCTCCATCAATCATCTAAAACAATGCTGCCCTGGGGTAGGTTTCCTCCCCGGCCAGATCTTTGTGTTCGGCGGCTTCGCACTGCGGGCCAACTCGCTTGGCCATCTAGAGCAGATCGACAGCTACGCCCCAGGTCACCAGATTAGTTTTGGAAATCTGGACTATGTCGCTGATATCCGAGGAGACTTGATCTTCCAAGGATTCGCGCCCCCAACCTCCGCTTTGGCCTTAGATCCAGAGCGTATCGCCAGGTCCAAGACGAGCTCCCTGAGTTCACCAGACTGTCTGCGGTCACTAGGCCCATTGTGGGAGAGCCGGGGGAAGAAGTGTCGTTGGCAACCATCATCAAGCCGAACCATTCTTCGGACAGTGGCTCCGAATCCTCGGAGTCGGCATCGTGTGAGCTCGGCCAAGGAGTCTCCCTCCCGCCGTACTCCACGGGCTCTCTTCTCTCGGGCTAAACCTCACCTTTAAGCGAGGCTCTGGACTTAATGCGATCCCTTGTCATTACGGAGGAGCAGCGTCCGAACTACGCCCAGCCCGGAATAGGGGCTGAGAGCAGGGAATTTTACGTCCCACCCACCACCCACCTTATAGCCACTGTCGAGGACTTACCCGACATGCTCGATTACGGCTACGAAGACTTCGACGGTATGGATGATGATGCGGAGAAGAGGAGGCCCAAAACCCGTCGTTTACCGGACGCTGGACGGCCACTTCTTCGTATGATGTGTACATGGTGGATTCACCCAAAGAGAATAGCGGCGACGACAAGGAAGACCCAGTCGAGGATAAACCTCCTGAGATACAGCCAAAACGCCGAGGTCAGCGGCGCCGCTCTAAGTCACGCCGTGGAAAAGACAGCAATACCGGCATAGGAGAAAACAATACTCCGGACGATGCCGAAGACAATGAAGACCCCATTGAGCCAAATTCCGAATAGGACGAACGGGAAGATGGGCAAGTCAGCCCCGATGAACAGGCCGTAAACGAAGACTCGGAGGAAAGTAATTATCTTCCGCTCTCCGAGGATGAGGTGAGCCTCGGCAATGTCGATTTCATTGTGCCTGAGGAGCCTCTCGAGCAGGAGCGCTTTAAGCGCCGGCTAGTAGCCACTGCAAGGAGCCTGAAAAAGAAGAAGCAACAGCTTCAAGCTGATCAAGATCTGCTCAACGACAGATGGACTAACGTCCTGGCAGCCGAGGAGTACGGCCTCGAGCACCCAACCAAAAGTTACCTGAAGCGCAAATTGCTACCTCAATTCGATGACGAGGCGCTGGAGCCTGTACCATCAGCGTGTAACGCGGCTGACCGACCACCACACGGTCGGGATAAAGTGGCTACTCAAGCTGAACACCAGCCCATACTACCTCGCGGTAAAGGCAGAGATAAAACAGCTCAGGGATATACATATGACATGCGGCAGGACCTGGACAGTAGAGCAGGACAGACCAGATCGATCTACAGATCGTGGGGCGTGCCCCGACACGCGACGACGGCTATCTAGTCGGACGCGACAAGCATAATCACGCCCGAGCCGAAAACCGCAGACAGACTCCTTCCAAACTACGTCGCGACGCGGCCCGATAAAGAGGCGCCGCACACCCCCTCTGCTTCACTGATGAAGTAATGGAGCACGAATTCCCAGAAGGGTTTAAACCCGTGAACATCGAATCATATGATGGGACAACAGACCCTGCGGTATGGATCAAAGATTTCCTTCTCCATATTCATATGGTCCGCGGTGATGATCTTCACGCCATCAAATACCTCCCACTAAAACTCAAGGGACCAGCTCGGCACTGGTTGAACAGCCTGCTCGAAAACTCCATTGGCAGCTGGGAGGACCTGGAAGACGCCTTTCGCGATAACTTCCAAGATACATACATCCGACCTCCAGATGCTGATGACCTAAGTCACATAGTCCAACAGCCCGGAGAGTCAGCCAGGAAATTCTGGACTAGGTTCTTAACTAAAAAGAACTAGATCATCAACTGTCCGGATGCCGAAGCCCTAGCGGCCTTTAAACACAGCATCCGCGACGAATGGCTCTCCTGACACCTCGGCCAGGAAAAGCCGAAGTCCATGTCAGCCCTCATGGCACTCATGACCCTCTTTTGCACGGGCGAAGATAGCTGGCTAGCCCGTAGCAATAACAATGCAAGTGAACCTGGCACTTCTGAAGCCAGAAATAGCAACGGCAAGCCCCTATGCAACAGACACAAGCGTCGAAGCAACGGTGATAATACCGACGACACGACGGTCAACGCCGGATTCAGTGGCTCCATGTCCGGCCAGCGGAAGAAGTCGTTCAAAAGGAACAATCCGGGCTCATGAAGCTTAGACCGCATTCTCGATTGTCCATGTCAGATACATGGCACCCCCGATAAGCCAGCCAATCATACCAACAGAAGTTGTTCGGTCTTTAAGCAGGCCGGCAAGATAAACACCGAAAACAAGGAGAAGGGGTCACAAAGAAAGGACGATGATGAGGAGCCCCGTCCACCGAACATAGGGGGACAGAAGAAGAATCCCCTCAGATCAAAACGGTGAACATGATATACGCTACCCATATCCCTAAGAGGGAGCGCAAGCGCGCGCTCAGGGACGTCTATGCGATGGAGCCAGTCGCCCCAAAATTCGACCCATGGTCATCCTGCCCGATCACTTTCGATTGCAGGGACCATCCGACCAGTATCCGCCATGGCGGTTCAGCCGCACTGGTCCTTGACCCAATAATCGATGGATTCCACCTCACGCGAGTCCTCATGGACGGGGGTAGCAGCCTCAACCTGCTCTATCAGGATACAGTGCACAAAATGGGCATCGATTCATCAAGGATCAAGCCCATAAAAACTACCTTTAAAGCAGTCATACCAGGTGTAGAGGTCCGCTGTACGGGCTCAATCACACTGGAAGTTGTCTTCGGATCCCCGGACAACTTCAGAAGCGAAGAGTTGATCTTCGACATCGTCCCCTTCCGCAGTGGCTATCACACACTACTCGGATGAACCGCATTCGCTCGATTTAATGCAGTGCCACATTATGCTTATCTCAAGCTCAAGATGCCCGGACCACGCGGTGTCATAACAGTCAATGGAAACACAGAGCGCTCCCTCCAAACCGAGGAACACACCGCGGCCCTGGTAGCGGAAGTACAGAGCGGCCTTTTAAAGCAGAATTTTAATTCAGCGGCCAAGCTCCCGGACACTGTCAAACGAGTCCAGACTACTCAGCAGCATGACAGTCCGGCTCGGCAGGAGTTAGACTAGCAATTCGGCCTCCATCTCAGCCATGACCAAATGGCGGCATACGTACCATGCGTACATAACTACGCACTCAAAATACCATGGGCAGAGACGGAGGCATAACCAAACTGTGGTCCACAATACGGCTCGACCTTCCCTGGACACACATACTTTCACTTTTCCTTTTACCATTTTTATGTTTCCTTTCTACAGGCCCCTCCCGACGACCTGATCATCGGTCCTTTCGAAGGATGGATATACCAAGGCGGCAAGCAGCATATACGTGCGGAGGAATCTCTAGATGTTCTCTTCGACGATCATCCTACCTGTTTTCAGGACCCAAACGCAGCCCCCCTTGATCTTGGCATGTAAATAGCCCGGTTGCTCATCGCACGATTTGTCGAAATACGCTTTGACGTATTAATTAAATTATAATGATAAACTGTTTGCGGCCCAACTTATGTGGCACTAGCTTACAATTTCATTTTATTTTGTTATTCTTATCGATATCACACGTACACTCTGGTATGCTTTAATTCGCCAGGGGCTTCATTGCGCTCCATACTCTGGCAACAAAGTCCAAACACTTTTACAGTACAGTTCGGCACCCCGAATTCAGCATTATATGCATTGGCTCCGAATCATGTCTTTGGTCAATAGTTGGGTTGCCCGGCTCCTGTGCTTACTACCTTACGTTCCGCTCTATCGGCTAGGGTAGTAAACGGAGAACTACTGTGGTTGTGTTTCCGGTTTATCCGAGAAAACACCTCAGTAGAAAAAGCCAAAAACTGACTATCATGATGTGGCGAGAGCTGGTCAGCTATTCAGAGGTTCAAAATCTTTTGCGATTTTCTCCGCCTTGTGCGACGGGTCGGCCTTCACCTGATTAGGTGTCTACAGCACCCTAGGCCGGATTAAATACCAACCAGGGGTTGCGCCTATATTTTTTATTTTGTCAAACTCCTATGGCTAAGTGAGGGTGATAAAGCCGAATAGTCTGATTGCCTGGTTCGTTGCGCTAAACACCTCCTTCAAGGACCAAACTTTTGGATCAAGAGTGTTTAGATTCCATCCCAAACACCTCCGTACTACCCACGTGGGGGCTGAAGCCAACTACTGGCCAACTCTCAGATTTAACAAAACGGCCACACATGAGGTAAAATTTTAAATAATAACAAATAATAACAAGCATTATATTACATATCAGCTTTGTTTCATCATACAGGACAGGATAACATGAATGTATTCATTCAAAAATAATATCCTTAGCACATTGCTCCGCTACAGTGCGGGATCCCTCCAGGACATCATAAAAATACCGCTCGGGCATGTGGTGCTCCTTGCCAGCGGGCGGTCCCTCGGTCGCGAGCTTGATGGCGTTCATCTTCGCCCACTGCACCTTGACATGGGTGAAGGCCATCCACGCACCTTCGATGCAGACCGACCGCTTGATGACGTCAAGCCGGGGGCAGGCATTTACCAGCCGCTTCACGAGCCCGAAGTAGCTGCTGGGTATGGCTTCGGCAGGCCATAGCCGGATTATCGAATCCTTCATGGCTAGTTCGGCCACCCTATGCAGTTCGACCAGCTGTTTTAGCTGATTGCTAAAGGGCACCGGATGTTCTCGCGCAAGGTATTGCTACCAGAACAGCTTGTCCGTTGAGCTCCCCTCTTCAGATCGGAAGAATTCCGCAGCGTCAGCAACACTGTGCGGTAAATCCGCAAATGCTCCTAGAGAACTCCAAATCTGGGTTAGTAAGAGATACCTCTTCTTCACATATTTTCTCTGCATAATGAAGGCCTTACCCACCGCGATTGTTCTGGCCTCTTGGATTTCCTGGAGGGCACCCTGGGCTGCAACCCGGGCATCTTGTGCGCTTTGGCGAGCCTTGGCAAGTTTGGTCTCTTGATCCGCAATATTGCGCTCCAAGGACTCGCATTTCTTCACAGCGTCCTGGAGCTCATGCTGGACCTCACCAACCCTGGCCTCGTGTTTTTCACGGGCGGCTTGCTTCTTTGCCGCTTTCTTTTGGGCCTCGGCCAGCGCCTTCTTGACGGTTTCCACCTCAGTCGCTGCTCCTGCAAATACCATGGCACTATAGTCAACATAAATCCTTAATCGTTTCTGATATACAGAAGGTCATTACATACCTTGCTTGTCGTCCAGTTGCTTCTTCACTCGGCCCGCTCCAGACTCTGCTTCATTCCGGAGACTTCGGGAGCATGAGAGGTCGCAGCTAGCAGCGATGCCTGCTTATTCGCATAGACATGTATGGTTAGTCCCCTGCGAAAATTATTTGATCCTTTGTCTGGCTTTTCTTTCCAAACACCGGACAGAGTCTCTGGGGCTACTGTCTACACTATGACATTCTTCTTACACAATTACGCCACTTACCTCAAAGCCTGTCAGGAGGCTGGTGCAGGCTTCGGTTAGTCCGCTCTTAACGGACTGAACCTTCTCAACCACCGTACCCATAAGGATACGGTGTTCCTCAACAATGGAAGCACCTTGCAGTGCTTCCAGAAGAGTATCCGGTGCCTCTGGTTGGACAGAGGTCACCGGTGGAACAAGCGCACCTCCTTCCTTCGAAGGAGGCTGCTTGCCTGAATTTGGATCCATACTGGCTTCCGGAATGGTATTCGGCTAGGGGCCACACTGGATATGGCCCCCATCGCCAGTCTCCAGGGGGATTTGCTCCCCCAGGTGTCCAACAGCCGAGGTTTCACCCTCCGGCGCCGTCCTGATGGCCTCCTACGTCCCTCCCTGGCCCGTGAAGGTCCTTCGGGACACCACCTCGGCGTCGTCTGTGGCCTTGGGAGAGGTGCCTGTCGGCAGCGAATCGTTGTCCATAGCCTTTGGATCCAGCGAATTCCCCGATGAGGATCACTGGGAGCTATCGTGGGCCGGACTGCGGCACATGATTCAACACATTAGAATTACGAGATAAAGGAGTCAAACATATAAGCGCGTCAGAGCCTGCGAATACTTACGATCCGATCGGGGGCTTATCCCTGGGGCGCCACACCGAGCTGCTGTCGGTATCCGGCGCGGTGTCGTCCGCAAGGGAGGCTCTCCCCCTCTTGGACGCTTCAGCCTCCATACGTGTGGAGGCCGCCCTTTTCTTCCTTCCCCCCTCAGGAGGGGAGTTTCTTTCTTCCTCCTCCCCCTCCTCCTCGTCATTGTTGGCGGGTGGGGAATGGGTCCCGGCGTCTCCGAACGTCACGTCCGAAGTGCCCTTGTGGCGGAGACCGCCTCTGGTCCCCTTGGCCTTCTTCTTGGCCTTCTTCTCCGGCACCTGGTAGGGCGCCGGAACCAGCATCTTCTTCAGAAGTGGAATTGCTGGGTCTTCGGGCAGTGGAGCCGGACTCTTGACCAGTTCCACCTTCTTTGTCCAGCCCTAAAAAAGTAAGATGGGGAATTTCAGACATTCTCCTTGGGTATATAAGTAAAGGATACACCCTGAAAACACGGAAAAACTCACCGGACTGGTGGGGTGGGTCAGGTTGTACCCGCGTCTTCGGCCTCCTTCGGCCACGTCTCATTGGCCTTGAAGAGCACCTTCCAAATACCTTCGTGTGTAACGCCGAAGAAGTGTTGCAGGGTCTGGTGCTTGGCCAGATCGAACTCCCACAAATTGCAGGTCCGTCTTTGACATGGAAGGATCCGGCAAAAGAGCATCACCTGGATCACATTGACAAGCTTGATGTTCTTGTCGACCATGCTCTTGATGCGCATCTGTAGCGCTGTCAGCTCGTCCGACGAGGCCCAATCTAGGCCCTTCTCTAGCCAGGAGGTGAGCCGCATCGGGGCCCCGGACTTGAACTCGGGAGCCTCGGCCCAGGTGGTGTCGCGGGGCTCTGTGACATAGAACCACTGATGTTGCCACCCTTTGACGGTCTCGACGAAAGTACCTTTGGACCATATGACGTTGGGCATCTTGGTCACCATGGCGCCTGCGCACTCTGCGTGTTGGCCATCCACCACCTTCGGCTTCACATTGAAGATCTTCAGCCACAATCCGAAGTGGGGTGAGATGCGGAGGAAGGCCTCGCGCACGACAATAAATGCCAAGATGTTGAGGAAGGAGTTGGGGGGCAGGACGTGGAAATCCACCCCATAGTAGAACATGAGTCCGCGGACGAATGGGTGGAGTGGAAATCCCAGCCCGGACGAAGTGGGGGATGAACACTACCCTATCATGGGGCTCCGGGGTAGGGACGATCTGTCCCTTGGTCAGAAGCCGGTGGACGACCTCCTTGGCCAAATATCTAGCCTCCCGGAGCTTGGTGATGTCCTTCTCCTTGACGGAGGAGACCATCCACTTGCCCTGCGCTCCGGATCCGGACATGATCGGAGTGGTTTCTTGAGGTGGAAGAGATGCGGACTTGGGCGCTGGAGCTCGAGAATGGGTGGGCAGAGAGAGAGAGAGAGAAGGCGTGGGTGAAAGGGGGTGAACCCTTATCTCCTTATAAAGGCAGCGAATATCAAGTGCCTCCCCACTCGCCTGTTTCCCAAGGGCCGTGCAGATGGCACGATTGGATTACCCACTCCCGTATTGATGAGAATCCCATAATAAGGGGACACGACCTCTGCTTTGACAAGACGTGCCAATGAAGCCGCATCTCAAAACATGGAGCAGCAGGCTAAAAAACGGTTCGAAATAATGACCGGGTGGTGACGTGGTGTCACGCTACAAAAAGTTGTCTGTGGATTGGACTCGTGAAATATTATACTCTCTACGGTTGTGTGCGGTACTTGTTTTGCAGAGCCAGACACGTTCTTTGTGGATGTTTTGGAGTATTCGGAGAAGGAACCCGCCATGCAATGCCGAAGACAATCTGCGTGCCGGACACCTCGACATTGAAGCCTGGTTCAGGGGCTACTGAGGGAGTCCTGGATTAAGGGGTCCTCGGGCGTCCGACCTATTGGACATGGGCCGGACTGATGGGCCATGAAGATACAAGATAGAAGACTCTCTCCCGTGTCCGGATAGGACTCTCCTTGACGTGGATGGCAAGCTTGGCATTCGGATACGAAGATTCCTTTCTCTATAACCGACTTTGTACAACCCTTGTCCCCTCCGGTGTCTATATAAACCGGAGGGTTAGTCCGTAGAGGCACTCATAATCATAATCATACAGGCTAGACTCCTAGGGTTTTAGCCATTATGATCTCGTGGTAGATCAACTCTTGTAATACTCAAATTCATCAAGATCAATAAAGCAGGAAGTAGGGTATTACCTCAATAGAGAGGGCCCAAACCTGGGTAAACATCGTGTCCCCTGTCTCTTGTTACCATCGACCTTAGACGCACAGTTCGGGGCCCCCTACCCGAGATCCGCCGATTTTGACACCGACAGCCGCGCTACCATGGCGCGCCTCACTTCATCGACGGGGCTGCCACGACCTGGGCGGCTCCCACCGCGCGAGGAGGCGCCACCACGGCCGCAAGGGGCCACGGCGGGGGGCGCGACGTGCTTACGCGGGCGGCCGCGCCCCCTCTTGGGCGGCGGCGAGCCGGGCCCCTCTTGGCGGGCCTTGCCCTTCTCTACGACCGAGAACCCCTTCACCGGCACCATAGGTGTCGCTACTAGTAATGAAGCAAGGGAGAAGGAGCGAGCGGGAAAGGAAGAGATGGGTGACGGGGGCTCCGATCCCCTCCACATTTATAGCAGGAAAAGGCCAACCGGAGACCCCCACGATCACAGGTAATGATGGTTTTCTCTGCATGCACCAGGGACTCGTCATCGGGTAGTTGCTGAGGCAGCGTGGGGAAGCGGAGACGCCCACATCCCATCAATCGCCATGCGTCAACCGAGGCCGCAGGCTGTTGGGGCCTACGGCGCTCCGCACTTGCCACTTGGCTTCGCCTCGAAGCCAAGTACGAGCGCGCCTTGGGCCCGGGGGCTACTGTCGGCGTCCTGCGAACGGGGGTCCCCAGACTTGCCTGCCTGCGGCCCACGGCGTGGCTCCGCTAGCGGCCCTGTACGGCCCATCTTCATCGGCAAACACTCAAGACCCTTGCGAGGGGCCAAGCCTCGCGAGGCGGACGACACAAGACCTCCTCGGGGGCAGCCTCCCTAGGCTGGCTCGCGAGGGGCGGAGAGATCAAGTTAAGGGGCACCTCACGAAGTCCTTGTGATGCAAGCCGTGATGACCAAGGCTAGGCAGGCACCAGCGTGCGCAGTGTACTCATTTCCTCTTTGGTGCTAAAGAGGCAAGCGCAGGCGAGGAGTCCCGAGGCATCAGGAAAAGGTTTCCATATCGGTGCAACAAGACCAAGGCCAGCAGGACGGCAGGACGAAGGCCACCGTGGAGCCCAGGACGGCGTCACCACCAGAGCCTTTGGCAGGCGAATACCACTGGTTGTCTCCCTTCAAATTTGGCCGTTGTTGGATCCCTTCCCGCCTACATTTGGGAGAGGACTAGGGCCTCTATAAATAGGACTAGCCACCACAGTGGGAGGCAACTGATCTGGGACCATCATCCTCAACCACACAAGCTCACCGAGCTCAAGAACACCTCTCCTCAGGAGGTTGTTCTTTCCTTGTACTAGTTTTACTCAGCCCAAGAGGCAATCCACCACACCACACTGGAGTATGGTATTACACCACATCGGTGGCCCGAACCAGTATAAACCCTGTGTCCTTTGTTCGGTGAGTTCGAGGTGCCGAGCCATGGGATTGTGGTGAGTGTGTGAGCTAGGGGAGGGAGAGATCTCCGTGCGCACCCCAGTGTTTGAACCTTGAGAGTTTTGCCGGAACCCGAAATCCGACAGAAGTCATTCCAGAACGTGAAGAACAGCAAGCTAGTGCACCTGAAGAAAATGGCTCTGAAGAAAATGTTGAGCCAACTCAACATCGCCAACCCACTCATCCCCGCGTTGCAAATAAAGTGCAGATCGAGAAAATCATCAGCGACATCAACACACCACGTCCTCTCACATGCTCAAAGGCTTCACGTTTGTCTAACTTTTGTGGGCGCTTTGCTTTCGTCTCTATTACAGAGCCCACTAAGGTAGATGAGGCATTTCTGTAGCCTGAGTGGATTCAAGCAATGCAAGAGGAATTACATCAGTTCGAGCTCAACAATGTGTGGGAACTTGTCAAGCGACCAGACCCACGCAAGCACAATATCATCCGCACCAAATGGATCTACCGCAACAAGCAAGATGAAAATAGCCTTGTGGTGAGGAATAAGGCACGGCTTGTAGCTCAAGGCTACACATAGGTTGAAGGAATTGATTTCAATGAAACTTTTGCACCTGTTGCTAGAATTGAGGCTATTTGCATATTACTTGCTTATGCTAACAATCATAATATCATCTTATATCAAATGGATGTGAAAAGTGCATTCCTCAATGGTAAGCTTGAGGAAGAAGTATATGTTGCTCAAGCCCCAGGTTTTGAAGACCCAAAGAATCCTGACAAAGTCTTCAGACTCAATAAGGCCCTCTATAGCCTCAAGCAGGCCCCTCGGGCGTGGTATGATACTTTGAAGGAATTCCTCATGAAGAAAGGCTTCAAACCCAGTTCACTTGATCCAACTCTTTTCACCAAAACCTATGATGATGAATTATTCGTGTGCCAAATATATGTTGATGATATTATCTTTGGCTATACTAATCGACGTTACAGTGATGAATTTGCCTATATGATGAGTGAAGAATATCAAATGTCTATGATGGGAGAATTGAAATTCTTCTTAGGTCTTCAAATACGTCAACAGCGCAATGGCATCATCATATCTCAGGAGAAATACCTCAAGGATGTATTGAGGAAATTCGGCATGCAAGATTGCAAAGGCGTCAAAATTCCTATGCCCGCAAAAGGCCATCTATGCACTGATGAAAATGGTATTGACTTCGATCAAAAGGTATACCGCTCCATGATTGGCTCTTTGTTGTATTTATGTGCATCTAGGCCAGATATTATGCTTAGTGTTTGCATGTGTGCCCGCTTTCAAGCTACACCGAAGGAATCACACCATAAGGTTGTGAAGCATATTCTTCGATATCTAGCTCACACTCCAACACTTGGATTATGGTATCCCAAGGGCGCGGCTTTTGATCTCATTGGATATTCAGACTCTGACTATGCTGGTGACCGTGTGGACCGCAAGTCAACATCAGGCACATGCCATTTCCTCGGACGATCCTTGGTATGTTGGTCCTCGAAGAAACATAACTGCGTATCACTTTCTACTGCTGAAGCTGAGTACATTGCTGCTGGTTCGTGCTGTGCTCAATTGCTATGGATGAAGCAAACCCTCAAGGACTATGGCATCAATGTGAAGAATGTGCCTCTCTACTGTGACAATGAGAGTGCCATCAAGATTGCTCATAACCCAGTTCAGCACTCGAAGACAAAGCACATTCAGATTCGTCATCATTTTCTTCCTGATCATGTGTTGAAGGGCGACATCTCTATCGAGCACGTGAAGACTGAAGAACAGCTAGCCGACATCTTCACAAAGCCCTTGGATGAGAAGAGATTTAGCAAGTTGCGGTGTGAGCTAAATATCTTAGAATCTTCGAATGTCCTTTGAAAAGGACACACATCCTAACACTTATGCATAATTGATGACTTAGATGTGCAAAACACGAAGTAACGTTTTTCTTCAATCAATGAAGACTAACCCTCTAAGTGTGAAGAAATTAACAAAGAATTTGATTCTCAGAGCCCTACGACAATTGTACGCGGCGTCTGAAATCATCATTCTTATACGGTGGGTGACGCCACCAACAAAAGTTGAAAAATTTTCAGTTTGAGTTTTTCTTCAGTTTTGAATTTCCTCAGTTGTTCAAATTCTTCAACTTTTCATAGTCTTCACTCTTTCCGTCGTTGTTCTTCATTGACTATATATATATATATTTAAGTTTTAGTCCTCTACAACATTCACTTATTGCTAAATCTTCAAGTTGCCTTTTCTGCTAAGTGAATGTGATCGGACCCTTCCCCCTCTATGCTAAACTCAACCCAATATGTTCACAAATTCTTCATGTGCATTCTATTTGAAACCCGTTCAAAATCTTCACTATATCCTGATAATCCCCAAGTGCAGGGGATCATCATAGCAATTCCCAATGGTGGAAGTGATAAGTATGGAGTGTCGAACCCATAAGGAGCTAAAGGTAAGATCAATATTCTCTCAAGTCCTATCTGCCACTGATATGACTCTACGTACACCGAACGTTTGCTTCCAACTAGAAACGAGAAATAAAACTACGTTGTGGGTATGAAGAAGATAACTTTGCATGATATCGGAGAGCTAAAACATATAAGTAGGTGTTGTTATCATAAAGTTAGAATATATTACTAAATATTATAAATAGCGACTTTAGAATAATGATGGGTCGGTGTGTGGAATTATCCTAGGCAATCGTTAACAAGACGGATAGTCGTCATTGCAATTTCATATGAGAGAGAGGCATAAGCTAAGATACTTTCTCTTCTTGGATCATATGCACTTATGATGGGAACTCTAGCAAGCATCCACAACTACTAAAGATCATTAAGGTAAAACCCAACCATAGCATTAAAGCATCAAGTCCTCTTTATTCCCATACACAACAACCCCCTTACTCGGGTTTGTGTTTCAGTCACTCACCAACCCACTATAAGCGAATCATGAACGTATTGCAACACCCTACAACGGAAGTCCCTCACGCTTGCGCGACACGGAGAGCAGCATAGGACAGCACCAATAATAAAACATACAACTCATACCAATCTAGATCATCAATCAACCCAAAGACAAAGGATATCTACTCAAGACATCCTAGGATGGCAACACATCATTGGATCATAATATGTGGCATAAAGCACCATGTTCAAGTAGGGATTACAGCGGGGTGCGGGAGACTGGACCGCGTAAAATAGATGAGGATGGTGATGATGATGGTGATGTTGATGAAGACGATCACCGCGGCGATGATTCCCCTCCCGATGGCACTCCGGTGCCACCGAGAGAGAGGAGGAGGTTCTCCCCCTTGTGCTTCCTCCTCCATAGCCTCCCCCCTAGATGAGGAGAGGTTCTCCCTCTGGTCCTTGGCCTTCATGGCAATGATGGCCCCTCCGGGATCCTCCTCCATGGCCTCCGGTGATGATGGCCCTCTTCGGCAGGGTGCCAGAGAGGGCCTAGATTGATTTCTCATGGCTACAGAGGCTTGCGGCGGTGGAACTTCTGATCTAGGTTAATTTCTGGGGGTTTCTGTATTTATAGGAATTTTTGGCATTGGTTTCACGTCAGGGGGGTCTCCGAGTCGTCCACGAGGCAGGGGCCCACGTCCAGGGGGGTGGGCGCGCCCCCCACCCTCGTGGACAGCCCGTGACTCTTCTGGCCCAACACTTTTGCTCTAGGGGCTTCTTTTGGTCCATAATAAATCAACAAAAATTGGCACGTCAATTGGAGTCCGTTTGATATTCCTTTTCTGTAAAACTCAAAAACAAGGAAAAAAACAAAAATTGGCACTGGGCTCTAGGTTAATAGGTTAGTCCCAAAAATCATATAAAATAGCATATAAATGCATATAAAACATCTAAGATGGATAATATAATAGCATGAATACTTCATAAATTATAGATACGTTGGAGACGTATCAGCATCTCCAAGCTTAATTCCTGCTCGTCCTCGAGTAGGTAAATGATAAAAGAAATAATTTATGAAGTGTGAATGCTAGCAGGTGCACAAGTTTGATCAATGATAATTTCAATCACCTTTTCTAGCATCATTATATATCATAACAATAGCTCATCTCATAACACTTTTCATGATCAAGTAACAAGCTATTCACATGTTAAAGTATAGCAAACAGTGCTCTTAGTCATCAAACAATTGCAATTCATCTTATTTTCAGGAAGGGTCTATGTCAGATCTTTGATTTAGCAAACTCCACCTACTCATAATCTTTCGCAATTGCTAACACTCACGTGATATTTATGGGTTCAAAGTTTTAATCGGACACAGAGAAAGATAGGGGCTTATAGATTCGCCTCCCAACCTTTTACCTCAAGGGTAATGTCAACAATAATAGTTCATGATAACTTACATCCAATTGTATATATATCAGGATCTTTCCAACACAATGTGCTTGCCAAAGGATAAAATGTAAAAAGAAAAGGTGAAGATCACCATGACTCTTGCATAAGGTAGAAGATAAAAGTAAAAGATAGGCCCTTCGCAGAGGGAAGCAGAGGTTGTCATGTGCTTTTAAGGTTGGATGCACAAAATCTCAATGCAAAAGAACGTTACTTTATATTGCCTCTTGTGATAGAGACCTTTATTATGCAGTCTGTCGCTTTTATTTCTTCCCTATCACAAGTTCGTATAAAGCTTATTTTCTTCGCACTAATAGATCATACTTATTTAGAGAGCAATTTTTATTGCATGCACCGATGAAAATTTACTTGAAGGATCTTACTCAATCCATAGGTAGGTATGGTGGACTCTCAAGGCAAAACTAGTTTAAGGGATATTTGGAAGCACAAGTAGTATCTGTACTTGGTGCAAATAATTTGGCTAGCATAAGGGGGAAAGGCGAGCTCAGCATGTTGGATGATCCTTGACAATATATTTTATTTCGGATATTAGAAAACATAACCCATTACGTTGTCTTCCTTGTCCAACATCAAACTTTTAGCAAGTCATATTTTAATGAGTGCTCACAATTACAAAAGATGTCCAAGATAGTATATTTATATGTGAAATCTCTCTTCCTTCAATATTCTTTCATGAATTGTTCAAGTGACCAATTCTGAGTTTGCTAACCTTCAATAAGTTTACTACCTATACTTATTATGTGTGAAGTCATTACTCCCCATGTTATAAGCATACGAAACATATATAAATTCAGATTTATGATATTCAATTCATTCAACCATTTACTCATAGGATATACGTGAAGCACGTGAGTAAATGACAAACTACTCCAAAAAGATATAAGTGAAGAACACTGAGTAGGCAAATAATTAACTAGCCATGGGAGGATTCTATTTCATTCAAGATTTCAGATACAATGATTTTATTCAAACAGAAAGTAAAAATTAAAATACACTCCAAGCAAAACACATATCATGTGACGAATAAAAATATAGCTCCGAGTAAGGTATACCGATAGTTTTGAAGACGAAAGAGGGGATGCCTTCCGGGGCATCCCCAAGCTTAGGCGCTTGAGTATTCCTTGAATATTACCTTGGGGTTCCTTGGGAATCCCCAAGCTTAGGGTCTTTCCACTCCTTATTCTCCTCATATCGATATCTCACCCAAAGCTTGAAAACTTCAATCACACAAAACTTAACGGAACTTAGTGAGATAGGTTAGTATGATAAAGAGTAAACCATTCACTTTGGTACTGTCAAAGACAAGGTTCATAATTGTTCTCACACAATGCCTACTGTACCTTATCATTTCTACAATTTATATTGAGAAATATAAGCCATAGAAACTAGAAAACAAGCAAACTATGCAATGAAAACAGAATCTGTCAGAAACAGAACAGTCTGTAATGATCTGAACAGAAACCATACTTCTGCTACTCCAAAAATTATGAAATAAATTGGTGGACGTGAGGAATTTGCATATTAATCTTCTGCAACAAGAATCAACTTAAAATCAATCTTCTGTAAAAAATGGCAGCTAATCTCGTGAGCGCAAAGTTTCTGTTTTTTACAGCAAGATCACATTAACTTTCACCCAAGTCTTCCCAAAGGTCTTACTTGGCACTTTATTGAAAAAAGCTAAAAACATGATTACTAAAGTGGATTAATCATGTAAACACACAAAAACAGTAAGGGTAAATATTGGGTTGTCTCCCAACAAGCGCTTTTCTTTAGTGCCTTTTAGCTAGGCATGATGATTTCAATGATGCTCACATAAAAGAAAAGAATGGAAACATAAAGAGAGCATCATGAAGAATATGACTAGCACATTTAAATCTAACCCAATTCCTATGCCTAGGGATTTTGTGAGCACATAATTTATAGGAACAAGAATCAACTAGCATAGGAGGGCAAAACAAGTATAACTTCAAAACTTTAAGCACATAGAGAGGAAACTTGGTATTATTGCAACTCCTACAAGCATATATTCCTCCCTCATAATAATTTTCAGTAGCATCATGAATGAATTCAACAATATAACCATCACATAAAGCATTCTTTTCATGATCTACAAGAATATAAAATTTTCTACTCTCCACATAAGCAAAATTCTTCTCATTCGGAATAGTGGGATCACTAATTCCTAAAGTTGACACTTTTCCAAACCCGCTTTAGATGATAGTATTATTCATACTCCAAAATATATAAGTGAAGTTCATGTAGAATTATTTAATTAATATATACTAACCATTATCCAAGCTCAAAATATATAAGTGAATCACACGAAGCATTCTATAAAACCATACTCAAAAGATTTAAGTGAAGCACAAAGAGCAATTCTATAAGATCATACTTAAAAGATATAAGTGAAGCACATGAAGTATTCTATAAATTTAGTAAGGGACATCTCATACTATCATGGTTCTTAAAGAAAAAGAAAAACACAAAGGACACAAATCATGTGAACCAAACAAAAACCAAGGTATACCGATAATTATTGAAGAAGAAAGATGGGATGCCAACCGGGGCATCCCCAAGCTTAGATGCTTGAGTATCCTTGGAATATTTACTTGGGGTGTCTTGGGCATCCCCAAGCTTTAACTATTGCCTCTCTTTATTCTTCTCACATCGGTAACTCCTCGTTCTTCGAACACTTCATCCACACAAAACTTTAACAAAAACTTTGTGAGATCCGTTAGTGTAATAAATCAAACTACCACTTCAAGGTACTGTAATGAACTCATTATTTATTTATATTGGTGTTAAACCTACTGTATTCCAACTTCTCTATGGTTCATACCCCCCGATACTAGCCATAGATTCATCAAAATAAGCAAATGACAGGCGAAAAACAGAATCTGTCAAAAACAGGACAGTCTGTAGTAATCTGGAAGTTTAGTAAATTCTGTAACTCCTAAAATTATTAAATAAATTTGAAAATTTGAAAATTTTGTACGGAAGTAATGTGAAAAAAGTTTCAGACCCATTTGACCTTCCAGTAAAAAATGTAAATTCATGCACTACAGCCAAAGTTTCTGTTTTTGTTCTGCACATAGTAAACAAGCAATCTAATCATCCTAAAACCAAAGCTTGGAACATTATTTTTATAATACAATGGATATACACAAGGGGATAATTATTTACAGAGAAACTTCCATGAAAAATTCTACATTGTTTCCATGAGCATGAACACAAGTGCTCAAGGTCGACCCTCACTTCTTCAATGCATAACTTTCCAATCACTTCTCTTTTTGAAAAACTTTTTAGGCATGAGAGGCAAGTAATTTTTTTTGTATTTTAATTATTTAAAAAAAAATTGTATGTTTCACCCACAACTAAACATAAACAAAAAGGAAAAATAAAATCTACTTAGTGAAGAAAGCGAACAAGCACACACGAGAATATCAACCCCACGCTATTGCTCCCCGGCAACGGCGCCAGAAAAGAGCTTGATAATCCCCAAGTGCAGGGAATCATCGTAGCAATTCCCAATGGTGGAAGTGATAAGTATGGAGTGTAGAACCCACAAGGAGCTAAAGGTAAGATCAATATTCTCTCAAGTCCTACCTGACACTGATACGACTCTACGTACACCGAACGTTTGCTTCCAACTAGAAACGAGAAATAAAACTACGTTGTGGGTATGAAGAAGATAACTCTGCATGATATCGGAGAGCTAAAACATATAAGTAGGTGTTGTTATCATAAAGTTAGAATATATTACTAAATATTATAAATAGCGAGTGTGGAATAATGATGGGTCGGTGTGCGGAATTATCCTAGGCAATCGTTAACAAGACCGATAGTCGTCATTGCAGTTTCATATGAGGGAGAGGCATAAGCTAACACACTTTCTCTTCTTGTATCATATGCACTTATGATTGGAACTCTAGAAAGCATCCGCAACTACTAAAGATCATTAAGGTAAAACCCAACCATAGCATTAAAGCATCAAGTCCTCTTTATTCCCATACGCAACAACCCCCTTACTCGGGTTTGTGTTTCAGTCACTCACCAACCCACTATAAGCGAATCATGAACGTATTGCAACACCCTACAACGGGAGTCCCTCACGCTTGTGCGACATGGAGAGCACCATAGGACAGCACCAATAATAAACGTACAACTCATACCAATCTAGATCATCAATCAACCCAAAGACAAAGGATATCTACTCAAGACATCATAGGATGGCAACACATCATTGGATCATAATATGTGGCATAAAGCACCATGTTCAAGTAGGGATTACAGCGGGGTGCGGGAGAGTGGACCGCATAATATAGACGAGGATGGTGATGATTATGGTGATGTTGATGAAGACGATCACCGCGGCGATGATTCCCCTCCCGATGGCACTCCGATGCCACCGAGAGAGAGGAGGATAGGTTCTCCCCCTTGTGCTTCCTCCTCCATAGCCTCCCCCTAGATGGGGAGAGGTTCTCCCTCTAGTCCTTGGCCTTCCTGGCGATGATGGCCCCTCCGGGATCCTCCTCCATGGCCTCCGGTGATGATGGCCCTCCCCGGCAGGGTGCCAGAGAGGGCCTAAATTGATTTCTCGTGGCTATAGAGGCTTGCGGCGGCGGAACTTCCGATCTAGGTTAATTTCTGGAGGTTTCTGTATTTATAGGAATTTTTGGCATTGGTTTCACATCAGGGGGGCCTCCGAGTCGTCCACGAGGCAGGGGCCCACGCCCAGGGGGTGGGCGTGCCCCCCACCCTCGTGGACAGCCCGGGACTCTTCTGGCCCAACTCTTTTGCTCCAGGGGCTTCTTTTGGTCCATAAAAAATTAACAAAAATTGGCACGTCAATTGGACTCTGTTTGATATTCCTTTTCTGTAAAACTCAAAAACAAGGAAAAAACAGAAACTGGCACTGGGCCCTAGGTTAATAGGTTAGTCCCAAAAATCATATAAAATAGCATATAAATGCATATAAAACATCTAAGATGGATAATATAATAGCATGAATACTTCATAAATTATAGATACGTTGGAGACGTATCATGTCCTTGTCAGCTGAAGAATTTGTGAATGAACCGTTAAAATATTCTTATCTGAGTTTTCGGCTTTTGCCGCCTAAACCGTTCGACATCCCATGATAGGATTTATCTATTCACCCACGATCTCACACGATCGCCACCGCTCTGTACGTGGGTGACACATGTCGCTAGGATGAGAAGAGTCAGGGGCACGTTTGTCCATTTTCCTCAGGCGAGCGGTTTTTCACCTCGGCTATATATACCCCTCTACCTCCTCAGACTGCATTTACCCCACTCGACCTCACTTCCCCTCGCTCGAGCTTCTAAACCTAGCGCCTCCGCTACTTCCATCGTCGCCGGTGAGGAAGAGCTTCACTACCTCGACCTCGTCGCCGTCATACTCGCGTCGGCCGCAGATTTCTTCTCTTCGCCGCCGCCGTAGCTGTCTTCCTCTGCCAAGTTAGGGCATGGAAGATCTGCACTGACGAACTTCCAATCTACTACTCCCAGTTCGTCGTGTTCTTCGTCAAGGGTAATTAAAAGTTACTTTTACTGCCCTTGTTGATTCTGATGATTTCTACAAAATCTTCAAAAGGTGTTTATTCTTCAACTTCCACACTTTAAACACCTCACACAAGCATCTGTTCTTGATCTGTTTCTCTAAGCAACATTTTTCTTGAAGATTCCTCAATTGTGTGGATTTTCAATCTATACAACTCTGGAACCTAAGTCAAAGAACGCTTAGTGAAATTCCTCAAGACACCTCTGGTCAAATTCCTCAAACTAGTTCATTTTGCAAAAACTTCTGAGAACACATATGACCTCTCCAAATTCTTCACACCTATACTCTGTTCACGGGTACACATGTCCGTTGCTGAATCACTAGGTTCTCATCAACTTAACTCATTTGCAGCGTTCCTCGAAGACAAATTGCATACCTCTTCAGAGAACTCAATTGTTCAAAATCCTCAGCTGAAGAAAATGGCAGATGGCAAGAAACCTCAGAAGGGAGGCAAGAAACTGGAAGTAAACACAATGTTTGAGATCCCTGATGACATTTTATGAAGAATATTGCACTCTTGATGAAGCCAAACATGGCAAGGAGAACAAGAATCAGCGCAAGGTGCGCATACAGAGGATTGAGAGGAGATGGGCACGGGAATGGAGGGAGTACAGATATGTTACTCCTAAGTACATGAAGAAATTCACTCTACACCCTCCTTGCCCAAGACCTCCATTAGCACCTGGACAAATTGCTGATCCCACCAGCCTCAAGCGCAGTGAGGACTATCCTGATGAATGGGCAAAGCGGCAAGCGAAACTGGCCAAAATGGCTAAGGAAGCAGTGAGGAAATTCAACGAAGACTCTGCTGCTGCCGCTGCTGAGGCCTCTATAAGCAAGCCTAAGAAGGCTATGACTATGAAGCCAGCTCGCACACCACCAAGTTCCTCAGCAATGCCCTCATGGCCAAGCTCATCTATGCCCTCAAGGCAAATTCCTCAAGCTGCTCTAGTTCCTCCTATTGCAAAGCCCTCAGTTGCTCCGACAAAGTCCTCGACACCTGTGCATCTCGCCACTTTCCAAAGGACCACAGGCATCTCAATTGCCTCAGGAGCCTCTGCAAGTTCTTCAGCTCCTCCGCAATCCTCAACTGGCCCAACCTTGCTGAAGACAAAGGCCACTGCTGGACGAGGCACTAGACCAAGTCCTCACAAGAAGCAGGTTGCCTTTCATGTGCCGTCTAGTGAAGACCAAGCTGATGATGAAGAACTCGCTGAAATCATTAGAGATAGACAGCAAAGGGCCGCTAGAGCCAAAAGCACAAATGTGCCTCTTCTGTTGGATCCCAAGCTGACCCTCGATTTCATTAATTGATATGTCTCAGTCGTATCTACTTTTCCAAACACTTTTGCCCTTGTTTTGGACTCTACCTTGCATGATTTGAATGGAACTAACCCGGACTGACGCTGTTTTCAGCAGAATGGCCATGGTGTTAATTTTTGTGCAGAAATAAAAGTTCTCGGAATGACCTGAAAATCAACAGATATTATTCTTGGAAATAATAAAAATACTAGCGAAAGAATAAAGGCTAGGGAGCCCACACCCTGTCCACGAGGGTGGGGGCGCGCCCCCTGCCTCGTGGGCCCCCCTGGAGCTCCACCGACCTCAACTCCAACTCTATATATTCACGTACAGGGAGAAAAAAATCAGAGAGAAGGATTCATCGCGTTTTACGATACGGAGCCGCTGCCAAGCCCTAATCTCTCTCGGGAGGGCTGATCTGGAGTCCGTTCGGGGCTCTGTAGAGGGGAATCCGTCGCCATCATCATCATCAACCATCCTCCGTCACTAATTTCATGATGCTCACCGCCGTGTGTGAGTAATTCCATCGTAGGCTTGCTGGACGGTGATGGGTTGGATGAGATTTACCATGTAATCGAGTTAGTTTTGTTAGGGTTTGATCCCTAGTATCCACTATGTTCTGAGATTGATGTTGCTATGACTTTGCTATGCTTAATGCTTGTCACTAGGGCCCGAGTGCCATGATTTCAGATCTGAACCTATTATGTTTTGATGAATATATGTGAGTTCTTGATCCTATCTTGCAAGTCTATAGTAACCTATTATGTGTTATGATCCGTTAACCCCGAAGTGACAATAATCGGGACCATTACCGGTGATGACCGTAGTTTGAGGAGTTCATGTATTCACTAAGTGTTAATGCTTCGGTCCGGTACTCTATTAAAAGGAGGCCTCAATATCCCTTAGTTTCCAATAGGACCCCGCTGCCACGGGAGGGTAGGACAAAAGATGTCATGCAAGTTCTTTTCCATAAGCACGTATGACTATATTCGGAATACATGCCTACATTACATTGATGAATTGGAGCTAATTCTGTGTCACCCTATGTTATAACTATTGCATGAGGAATCACATCCGGCATAATTCTCCATCACCAATCCAATGCCTACGAGCTTTTCACATATTGTTCTTCGCTTATTTACTTTTCCGTTGCTACTGTTGCAATCACTACAAAACTATCACTGTTACTTTTGCCACCATTATCGTTACTTCCATACTACTTTGCTACTAAATACTTTGCTGCAGATATTAAGTTATCCAGGTGTGGTTGAATTGACAACTCAACTGCTAATACTTGAGAATATTGTTTGGCTCCCCTTGTGTCGAATCAATAAATTTGGGTTGAATACTCTACCCTCGATAACTGTTGCGATCCCCTATACTTGTGGGTTATGAAGACTATTTTCTGGCGCCGTTGCCACGGAGCATAGCTCTATTCTTTGAGTCACTTGGGATTTATATCTTCTGGTCACTATGAGGAACTTGAAAGACGAAAGAACTAAGATTTTTCCCTCAACTACGAGGGGAGGTAAGGAACTGCCATCTAGCTCTGCACTTGATTCACCTTCTGTTTTGAGTAAGCTTGCGACACCTAAACCTGCTTCTGCTATTAATTCTGATATGTCGCATGTTATTGATGATGCCACTTCTGCTATTCATGATACTTATGATGCAACTACTTCTATGCTTGGTACTACTGTGCCATTAGGTGAATTTCTTGATGAACAACTTGCTAGGGCTAGAGAGAATGAAATTATTGAAACTGATAATATTGATGAAAGTGATGATGAAGATTCTCCCCCTAGATATGAATTGCCTGTTGTGCCTGAGGGTTATGTTATGGATGAGGAAACTCCTAGAGACTTTCTTGCTTTCAATGATAGGAGTGATCTTAAGAATTTATTAGCTAAGCTGAAAGAAAAATCTCTGAATGCTAGAATGAAATATGACCCTGCTTTTGCTACTTCACCTATCTGTGTTATTGATAAGGATTATGATTTCTCTGTTGATCCTGAGATAATTACTTTGGTTGAATCTGATCCTTTTTATGGCTATGAATCTGAAACTGTTGTGGCATATCTTACTAAATTAAATGATATAGCTACCCTGTTCACTAATGATGAGAAAACTCGCTACTACTATATCCTTAAATTATTTCCCTTCTCATTAAAGGGTGATGCTAAGATATGGTTTAACTCTCTTGATCCTGGTTGTGTGCGTAGTCCCCAGGATATGATTTATTACTTCTCTGCTAAATATTTCCCCGCTCATAAGAAACAAGCTGCTTTAAGGGATATATATATATATATATATATATATATATATATAATTTTACGCAAATTGAAGAAGAGAGTCTCCCACAAGCTTGGGAGAGGCTTCTCCAATTACTTAATGCTTTGCCTGATCATCCTCTCATGAAAAATGAAATACTTGATATCTTTTATAATGGACTAACCGATGCTTCCAGAGACCACCTGGATAGTTGTGCTGGTTGTGTTTTCAGGGCAAGAACAGTTGATCAAGCTGAATTTCTATTGAATAATATGTTGACTAATGAACATAAGTGGACACTTCCTGAACCAACTCCTAAGCCAACTCCGAAGAAAAGGGGTATTCTATTTCTCAGTCCTGTAGATATGCAAGAGGCAAAGAAATCTATGAAAGAAAAAGGTATTAAAACTGAAGATGTTAAGAATTTACCTCCTGTTGAAGAAATACATGGTCTTGATAACCCGACACAGGTAGTGAAGGTAAATTCTCTCTATAGATTTGATGAAGGTGATATTCCTCGTTATAAGTCTGCTAGCCAATGCTTAGATGAGTTTGATAATTTTATTGTCAAACAAGAAAACTTCAATGCTTATGTTTGTAGACAATTGAAACACAATGCTGATACACTTGAAAACTTGAGTGATTATACGACTAGTGTTAAAGGTGAACTTAAACTTATTAGTAAACATGCTTCTATGGTTACCACCCAAGTAGAACAAGTTCTTAAAGCTCAAAATGATTTGCTCAATGAATTAAATAATAAGAAGAATGATAATGTTGTTAGAGTTATGACTAGAGGGGGTAAAATGACTCAGGAACCTTTGTATCCCGAGGGCTACCCTAAGAGAATTGAGAAAGATTCTCAGAGAACTAATGTTGATGCACCTAGTCCTTCTAAAAGGAAGAAGAAGAAAAATGATAGGACTTTGCATGCTTCTAGTGAACCTGTTGTATACACACCTGATAATCCCAATGGTATTTCTATTTCTGATGCTGAAACACAATCTAGTGATGAACATGAACCTATTGATAATATTAATGATGATGTTCATGTTGATGCTCAACCTAGCAATGACAATGATGTAGAGATTGAACCTGCTGTTGATCATGATAACCCACAATCAAAGAATCAACATTATGATAAGAGAGATTTCGTTGCTAGGAAGCACGGTAAAGAAAGAGAACCATGGGTTCAGAAACCCATGCCTTTTCCTCCCAAACCATCAAAGAAAAAGGATGATGCTGATTTTGAGCGCTTTGCTGAAATGATTAGACCTATCTTTTTGCGTATGCGTTTGACTGATATGCTTAAAATGAGTCCTTATGCTAAGTATATGAAGGATATTGTTACAAATAAGAGAAAGATACCGGAAGCTGAAATTTCCACCATGCTTGCTAATTATACTTTTAAGGGTGGAATACCTAAGAAACTAGGAGATCCAGGAGTACCAACTATACCATGCTCCATTAAAAGAAGCTATGTTAGAACTGCTTTATGTGATCTTGGAGCCAGTGTTAGTGTTATGCCTCTCTCTTTATATCATAGACTTGATTTGAATAAGTTGACACCTACTGAAATATCTTTGCAAATGGCTGATAAATCAACTGCTATACCTGTCGGTATTTGTGAGGACGTGCCTGTTGTAGTTGCAAATGTTACTATTTTAACGGACTTTGTTATTCTTGATATTCTCGAGGACGATAGTATGTCTATTATTCTTGGAAGACCCTTTTTGAATACTGCAGGGGCTGTTATTGATTGCAACAAAGGCAATGTCACTTTTCATGTTAATGGTAATGAGCATACCATACACTTTCCGAGGAAACAACCTCAAGTCCACAGTATCAATTCTATTGGAAAAATTCCATCGATCATTATTGGAGGTTTTGAATTTCCTCTACCTACTGTCAAGAAGAAATATGATATTCTTATTGTTGGGGATGTGTATATCCCAGTTGAGGTAACTTAGTGTTATTCAAAATTTCTCCGGTTTCATGTGATTCGGAATGAGTTTGTTAACAAGACTTGATCAACCTTGTTAGTGGATTCCTTTTGATGAGCATGAGATGGATGAAGTTAGAAAGCACAACCTTCTGTACCCACCTTTTACTTTCTGTTATTTAGATTAAATAAAGCAAAAATAGTATTTTTCTGTCTATTTTCTGAATTATCCGTGCAATAAAAAATACCCCAAAAATAAAAGTTCTCCAAATGCCCCGAAAATGAAATATGTTTTTTTCTGGAATATTTGAGAATATTTGGCACTGAGAACACATCGGGGGGAGCAAGCACCTGGCCACGAGGGTCCAGGGCACGCTTGGGCGCGCCCCCTGCCTCGTGGGCCCACGGTGGCTCCCCTCCACTTATTCCAGCCACCACACACTCCTTCTTCCTCCCAAAAAAATCACCAACCAGTTCTAGCACGAGTTCTAGCTCATTTTGCTGCGATTTTCGATCTCCTAGCTCAAAGCACCACTCAGAAAACTGCTTTGGGGGATTGTTCTTCGGTATGTGACTCCTCCAATGGTCCAATTAGTTTTTGTTCTAGTGCTTTATTCACTGCAATTTTTTGCTGCCTAGGTGACCCTGTTCTTGAGCTTGCATGTCAAATTTATATGGTCCCAAGTAGTTCTAATGCATGATATAGTCTCTAGGCACTTGTGGGAGTAGTTGCTATCAATTTTGTTGAGTTTGGTTCACTTTTATTTGAAGTTACTAAAAATTTCAGAAAATGATGAAGAGATTTTTGAGGGGCTCGTCGAGCCGAAGCTCGAGGGATAAGCAAAGTGAAGAGGATAAGAGGCCCAAATATAATCTCCCTCACACCGCGGAAGTTCGGCCGTGTGAATGGCCTTGTGATGAGTTCTTAACAGCGGTCAGGATTCATGATGATTTTTATTCTTTGGTTGAGAATGCGGGCCTCACCGACTTCCTCCATGACCAGCGCGAACAGTATCTCTTACTCACCAATATTTTCGTGCAAAATTTTCATTTCCGTGCTAGGAGATCACCACCTTCAGTGGAATTTTCTTTATATGATGAGCATAAGGAGATGTCCCTTTCTGATTTCTCCCGGGTTTGTAAGATACCCCTTACTGGGAGCATAGAGGAACCACATCGCAATGATGTGGAAAGGTTTATTGATATGATTGTTGTAGGGGAAACAAGGAAAGTTTCTGCCGCAAGAATTACCAGCATACATTTTCCGGTTCTGTCTTACTTTGCGATATTTGCTAGTAGATGTTTAATTGGTCGCGGAAACTATGGAAACCTTAGTGCCCCTGATATTGTTATCTTGGGCCATGCCTTGTTTCATGATAACTCTTTTAGCCTAGGCGCTATCGTTGCCAAACGGTTAAGTCTTAACCGCACGAAGGGTCCCATCTTGGGAGGTATCTTCGCCTCGTGCCTTGCTGCACATTTCAACATACCTATTAGGCATTATGAGAAAGAAGAAAAGTTGATGCCTCCTGTTTTTCTAGACTATAAGAGTATGGTAGCACATGATTTTATCGTTAAGAATAAGGAAAATACGCTTATGTACAAACTGATATTTGATAAAATTCGCCCTGAGATTATTACTTTGCCTGCTCCTTCTTTGTTTGACTTATCTACAGACAAGTACCTTGTTCGGCCGGAGGCATTTCATGCCTACCAGAACCCCACACCAGCTACAGAGCCAGAGCCGGAACCACAATTTGATCCTTCACGACAGTCTGTTTACCAGTGGGATCCGGAGGAGATTGCCAACCAGTGGCAACCCAAGGCTCCTTCTCAGTACGACCCCAACTACAACTTTGATCCTTGGGCATAGACCAACTTAGGCCAAAAGACTAAGCTTGGGGGAGTACATATCTCTCACCGACATTACATTTATGTTCACACACTCATTCTAGTTGCCGGTGCTCATACTTTTTCACTGTACTATCCATGCTAGTTTATTTTCCTTTTTTTCGCTTTCTTCTTGTGTGTTTGAAAAACGTTAATAAAAACCCAAAAAATAGTAGTACCTCTTAGCTAGTTTACTTTCCTTGCTTGTAGTAGTAATAATTAAAAGAAAACCCAAAAGATTTCCTGTTCTTCTTTTGTTTGTTGGGAGCTTTCCCGTGTAAATAGTTTTATTTCTTTCCTTTTCTTTGGGGGTTGAGAGGAGAACACCATAATGAAAATGTTGAAGGGGCTCTTATATGCATTATTGTTGATTTAACAAAGAGCCCATATTACCTTGTCTTCTCCTATATGTCAGATGCCTGCAGATTCCAGCTTAGTCCAATGCACGTGCACTATTATTATTATCCACATCGTTCGGTCATGCAAGTGAAAGGCAATAATGACGATATATGATGGACTGATTAAGATGAGAGAAGCTGGTATGAACTCGACCTCTCTTGTTTTTGTAAATATGATTAGTTCATCGTTCCTGATTCAGCCTATTATGAATAAACACGTTTGCAATGACAATTAGAGATTATAGTTGCTTATGCCATGCTTAATTAGCTAGGAGTTTATAATGGTTTACCTTGCGTGCCAACATGCTATTAAAATGGTTGTGATGTGGTATGATAGGGTGATATCCTCCTTTGAACGATTCGAGTGACTTGACTTGGCACATGTTCACACATGTAGTTGAAACAAATCAACACAGCCTTCACGATATTTATGTTCATGGTGAATTATATCCTACTCATGCTTGCACTCAATGTTTATTAATTTTAATGCATGTTCATGATTGTTGTCGCTCTCTAGTTGGTCGCTTCCCAGTCTTTTTTCTAGCCTTCACTTGTACTAAGCAGGAATACTGCTTGTGCATCCACTTCCATAAACACCAAAGTTATTCCATATGAGTCCACTATATCTTCCTATATGCGGTATCTACCTGCCCTTCCAAGTAAATTTGTATGTGCCAAACTCTAAACCTTCAAATGAAATTTTGTTTTGCATGCTCGAATAGCTCATGTATCAACTAGGGTTGTCTGTATCTTCCATGCTAGGCGGGTTATTCTCAAGAGGAGTGGACTCTGCTCCTCACTGACGAGAAAATGGCTGGTCACCAGGATGCCCAGTCCCATGCTCTAAGCAACTCAAATCAAAATAATTGCAAACAAAACTCCCCCGGTGTCGTGGAATTGTCACGGCAGATGTCCTCGAGCTAGGACTTAGTCGTGGAGCCATCGCAGCTAGGAAGCTTGAAGGGGTTAATGCGGGACAAGGAACACGAGGGTTTATACTGGTTCGGCCCCTTACGGTGAAGGTAAAAGCCTACGTCCAGTTTGAGGTGGTATTGATTAGGGTTACGATCACCAGGGAGCTAAACTGTTATGCCCGGCTCTCGATGAGATTGTTCTTGTTCCTAAACCGCTGCCGGGTCCTCCCTTTATATAGGGAGGCTGACGCCCAGCAGCTCTCAGAGTCCCGGCCGGCTCGTAAGAGTGTTCGGCTCGGACTCTCAACTATTCTTGCCTTACACTACAAGCTCTACCATAATGATTGTAACTATGGGCTTTTAAGCCATATCCGGGTCCTAAGCCCATCTTCGGCCCACCGTCTTTAAACTCGGCGTCGGGCTTCTGGCAATGACCATTAGAGTAACCCGGCCCCTCCTGGCGGGTGACTCTAAGGTCTATATCCTCAACACCCGGGACTCTTGTTAGTTGGAGGCACTCGTTGTTTCGAGCCAGCCATGGATTGATGCTTATTGGTGGAGGGGGAGTATAAACTTTACCATTCTGTTTGGGAACCGCCTATAATGTGTGTAGCATGGAAGATATCGAGATCTCTCGGTTGTTATGTTGACAATGAAAGTGTGCCGCTCAAAATATTATTTATCTCTATTTCAAAAATCGAGCTCTGGCACCTCTACAAATCCCTGCTTCCCTCTGCGAAGGGCCTATCTATTTACTTTTATGTTGAGTCATCACCCTCTTATTAAAAAGCATCAGCTGGAGAGCACCGCTATCATTTGCATGCATTACTATTAATTTATATTGGGTATGACTATGACTGGATCGCTTTTACCATGAATTACAATGTTTAGTCAGCCTTGATCTTTAAAGGTGCTCTGCATTTATGCTTTGCGGTCTCAGAAAGGGCTAGCGAGATACCATCTTGTTATATTATATTATGATTGTTTTGAGAAAGTGTTGTCACCCGAGACTTATTATTATTGCTCGCTAGTTGATTATGCCATTGATATGAGTAAATATGAGACCTAAATGTTATTGTGAATATGGTTAGTTCAGAATCTTTGCTGAAAACCTAAATGCTGGCTTTACATATTTACAACAACAAGAGCAAACAGAGTTTGTAAAAGTTTTTCTTTATCACTTTCAGTTTATCAACTGAATTGCTTGAGGACAAGCAAATGTTTAAGCTAGGGGGAGTTGATACGTCTCCGTCGTATCTACTTTTCCAAACACTTTTGCCCTTGTTTTGGACTCTAAATTGCATGATTTGAATGGAACTAACCCGGACTGACGCTGTTTTCAGCAGAATTGCCATGGTGTTATTTTTGTGCAGAAATAAAAGTTCTCGGAATGACCTGAAAATCAACGGAGATTATTTTTGGAATTAATAAAAAATACTGGCGAAAGAATCAAGGTCAGGGGGCCCACACCCTGTCCACGAGGGTGGGGGGCGCGCCTACCCCCTGGGCGCGCCCCCTGCCTCGTGGGCCCCCTGGAGCTCCACCGAGCTCAACTCCAACTCTATATATTCACGTTCGGGGAGAGAAAAATCAGAGAGAAGGATTCATCGCGTTTTACGATACGGAGCCGCCGCCAAGCCCTAATCTCTCTCAGGAGGGCTAATCTGGAGTCCGTTCGGGGCTTCGGGGAGGGGAATCCGTCGCCATCATCATCAACCATCATCCGTCACCAATTTCATGATGCTCACCGCCGTGTGTGAGTAATTCCATCATAGGCTTGCTGGACGGTGATGGGTTGGATGAGATTTACCATGTAATCGAGTTAGTTTTGTTAGGATTTGATCCCTAGTATCCACTGTGTTCTGAGATTGATGTTGCTATGACTTTGCTATGCTTAATGCTTGTCACTAGGGCCCGAGTGCCATGATTTCAGATCTGAACCTATTATGTTTTCATGAATATATGTGAGTTCTTGATTGTAACGCCCATGATGCAGCTATATCTCCCACGTGTCGAGGCACGACTTAGAGGCATAACCGCATTGTGGTTTGTCGCAAGAAGGGTTATCTTCACACAATCCCATGTAATGAACGAGAATGGGATAACGAGAGTTGGCTTACAATCGCCACTTCACACAATACATAAATATAATTCATACATCATCTAAAATCCACACATAGACCGACTACGGTCAAATCCAAATGAAAATAAGATAACCCCAAATGCTAGATCCCCGATCGTCCCAACTGGGCTCCACTACTGATCATCAGGAAATGAAACATAGTAACGACCACGTTCCTCATCGAACTCCCACTTGAGCTCGGTTGCATCATCTGCACTGGCATCGTCGGCACCTGCAACTATTTTGGTAGAATCTGTGAGTCACGAGGACTCAGCAATCTCACACCCGCGAGAACAAGACTATTTAAGCTTATAGGAAAGGATGGTGTAATGAGGTGGAGCTGCAGCAGGCACTAAGCATATATGGTGGCTAACATAACGCAAATGAGAGCGAGAAGAGAGGCAACACAACGGTCGCGAAGCTAGAAAAGATCAAGAAGTGATCCTGAAGCTAATTACGTTCATGCATAACTCAAACCGTGTTCACTTCCCGAACTCCGCCGAGAAGAGACCATCACGGCTACACACATGGTTGATGTATTTTAATTAAGTCAAGTGACAAGTACTCTACAACCGGACATTAGCAAATTCCCATCTGCCTCATAACCGCAGGCACGGCTTTCGAAAGATAATACCCTACAGGGGTGTCCCAACTTAGCCCATTATAAGCTCTCACGGTCAACGAAGGATAAACCTTCTCCCAGGAAGACCCGATCAGTCTCGGAATCCTGGTTTACAAGACATTTCGACAATAGTAAAACAAGACCAGCAAAGCCGCCCGAATGTGCCAACAAATCCCGATAGGAGCTGCACATATCTCGTTCTCAGGGCACACCGGATGAGCCAGACGTCGGGTTGGCATAGACCCTGGTTGCCCAGGGGGCGCCGGACATCGCTCGGTTTGGGCCAGCACTCGAAGGAGCACTGGTCCGGGGGTTTAAATAAAGATGACCCTCGGGCTCGCGAAAACCCAAGGGAAAAGGCTTAGGTGGCAAATGGTAAAACCAAAGTTGGGCCTTGCTGGAGGATTTTTATTCAAGGCGAACTGTCAAGGGGGTCCCATAAATCACCCAACCGCGCAAGGAACGCAAACTCAAGGAACATAATACCGGTATGACGGAAACTAGGGCGGCAAGAGTGGAACAGAACACCAGGCATAAGGCCGAGCCTTCCACCCTTTACCAAATATATAGATGCATTAATTAGATAAGAGGTATTGTGATATTCCAAAATATCCATGTTCCAACATGGAACCAACTTCAACTTCACCTGCAACTAGCAACGCTATAAGAAGGGCTGAGCAAAAGCGGTAACTTAGCCAAACAACGGTTTGCTAGGAAAAGATGGTTAGAGGCTTGACATGGCAATATGGGAGGCATGATATAGCAAGTGGTAGGTAGCGTAGCATGGCAAAAGAACGAACAACTAGCAAAGCAAAGATAGAAGTGATTTCGAGGGTATGGTCATCTTGCCTGCAAGGTTCTCAGAGTTGTCGAAAGCTTGATCCTCGTAAGCGTACTCAACAGGTTCCTCGTTCACGAACTCATCTCCCGGCTCTACCCAAAACAAGAACACAAGCAACGGAACCACAATCAATCACGGGAAATGCACAAGCAACATGATGCAAAACATGTATGATATGCAAGATATGATATGCGATGCATATGCGTGCTCCGGAAGAAAAATGATGAACAAGGCAGTAACTTGGCAAACCAAGCATGCCACTGGAAAGATGAGATGATTTCGGTCAAAATCGATATAAAGATCACCGGAAACGGACGCACGGTTTGCAAATGGCAAGCAAAACAAGAATGACACGAATCTGTGATTAACAGCAAGGTAGCACTTCAAATACAACAAGTAACTATGCTACAGCACTCGAACATAGCAACAAATCATATGAAAGTAATCTACAGGAGATGCTTGACAAAAGATGAACACTGAGCTACGGCTAGATCACACCACAGTAGGTTCAAACAAGCATTGCAAAAGTGCAAAAGATATCAGGTTCACAGACTGAAATTACTGGACATGGCAGAAACAGCATCAGGTAGCGATGTTCAGAGCAAGCAAAACACATGCTACAGGAACTTAACATAGAAAAACAAGGCATGACATGAATCTACTAAAAGCATAGAACAAAAGTCCCTTACTTACCATGAGCCAAAAAGGACCAGAAGATATGATGGCAGCCATGTAAACATAGCAAGTTTCGTTAACAGGTTCTAGACTTGGCAGAAAACAGAGCATGGCAGAAACAGTAATATGAAGGCATATTGGTGAGCTTGATTCACTCACGACAAAGCAATGCATGACAAAACAAGCATACCTACAGCAAGATGGCATGTTTATGAAGCTAACCATGGCAAGAGCAAGTTCATAGCATGTATGGATCAACTACAACAACCTTGGCAAAATTGAATATCATGTTAAGAATCTGCCAGGAATATTTTATAGCAAAAGTAGAGCAAGATTAAGACATTCTATGTCACTCCATAATTGCAAACAGGGGCATGGATGGATAGAGAACAACTATATCTACAAAACATCCTTACTGAACATCTCCAAAATGAGCATGGATCTCTCTGTAGCCACATGGATACATAGCAACAAAGTACCAGCAGACAAAGACTTGGCAAAATTACTAAGTCCCTGAAATCAGTAACATCACGAAGCCTAGTTTGCATGCTTGTGGTACTCACCACAGAGATCACCAAAATACATGTCATACACCTCTGTAAAGATGGCATGGCATACATCAAAACACATGTAGAGCTCATGCCCATAAGATGCACCGATTAAATGCAACAAAAATAACAAAACCCTAAGATCTGATAAGTAACAGCAGTTAACCGCATATAGCACTCTTGCACCAGAGATTTGGGCATCAAGAGGACTAAAATGAATATAGCACAATGGGACAAAATGAAGAGCATCTCGAGACGAACAGTTCGATATATTACACGCATGAAACGAAGCTATATGCAGAGAGTTATGATGCGATGAACGGGAGCATATGATGCAAATATATCAAGACTTAGAATATTTCGGGGGGGGGGAGAAATCAACCTTCACTGTGGATCTAGGGTTCGGCCGAGGCTCTTCGGGCTCGCCGGAGAAGAGGCGGCTCACCGGAGCGGCGACGGGAGGAGGACGCCGGTGTGGAGAGGAGGGAGAGGGAGACGGCGGCGACAGGCGACGGGGACGGCCCGAGCTGGGCGCGGGCACGGGCTACGGGGCGCCGCGGGGACGCGGGCGCGGCTCGCCGGTGGCGGCGCGGGCCGGAGGAGGCGACGGCGGAGCAGCGGGAAGCGAGGCGCCGAGGCGGCGGGCGCCGTGGGAGGAGGCGACAGCGCGCGGTGGAGGCGGGCGGCGGCGGCTCGGGCCGCGGGGGCCGGCCCCGGGCCTCGGTGGGCCGCGGTCGGCGAGCGGTGGCGCTGCCACGTGGCACGCGAGGACTGGCTGCGGCGGCGGCGGCTGAAGTGTCCGGCGGCGATGGACGCGTCCGGTGGCGGCGGGGCGATTTGATCTAGGGTTAGGGGTGGAATTGATCTGGAATTTCAGAGGGGGGAGGTGTTTTATAGGTAGAGGGAGCTAGGAGACTCCAAATGGGGTGCGGTTTTCGCCCACACGATCGTGATCGAACGACCTAGAGCATGGAAGTGACTTAGATGGGTTTTGGGCTGTTAGGAGGGGTTTTTTTCTGCAACACACAAAAAGGACTTTGCGGTTACCCGGTTAACCGTTGGAGCATCAAACGACCTCCAAATGGAACGAAACTTGATAGGTGGTCTACCGGTGGTATACCAAGGCCACTTCACAAGACTCGGTCCATTCCGAGAATGTTTAACACCTGCTCACGAAAAGAAACAAGAGGGACGCGCCGGAGGAGGTGGGAGTGCCGGATTGCAAAACGGACAACGGGGAAAATCCTCGGATGCATGAGACGAACACGTATGCAAATGAGATGCACATACTGACATGATATGAGATGCATGACATGAACAAAATGCAAAACGAAAAACAAAACCCGACCACGAAGGGAATATCACAACACATAGCCGAAAATGGCAAGAGTTGGAGTTACACATATGGAAAGTTACATCCGGGGTGTTACATTGATCCTATCTTGCAAGTCTATAGTCACCTATTATGTGTTATGATCCGTTAACCCCGAAGTGACAATAATCGGGACCATTATCGGTGATGACCGTAGTTTGAGGAGTTCATGTATTCACTAAGTGTTAATGCTTTGGTCCGGTACTCTATTAAAAGGAGGCCTTAGTATCCCTTAGTTTCCAATAGGACCCCGCTGCCACGGGAGGGTAGGACAAAAGATGACATGCAAGTTCTTTTCCATAAGCACGTATGACTATATTCGGAATACATGCCTACATTACATTGATGAATTGGAGCTAGTTCTGTGTCACCCTATGTTATAACTATTGCATGAGGAATCACATCCGGCATAATTCTCCATCACCGATCCAATGCCTACGAGCATTTCACATATTGTTCTTCGCTTATTTACTTTTCCATTGCTACTGTTGCAATCACTACAAAACTATCACTGTTACTTTTTCCACCATTACCGTTACTTCCATGCTACTTTGCTACTAAATACTTTGCTGCAGATATTAAGTTATCCAGGTGCGGTTGAATTGACAACTCAACTGCTAATACTTGAGAATATTCTTTGGCTCCCCTTGTGTCGAATCAATAAATTTGGGTTGAATACTCTACCCTCGAAAACTATTGCGATCCCCTATACTTGTGGGTTATCATTGATCTCTTTCACAAGGACCCCAACACACCTATGCCTGAATTCAAGCTCACTCCTGGCCAAAGTCACATGTTGACCGCCTTCATAGGTTAAGAAAAATGGAAATATGAGTAGGCCAGGCAGCTAAAGAAAGCTCAATACAAGAAGGAGCGCTTTCTGAAAAAGAACATTGTCAAAATGACAACTGATGAACTTGTTGCTATATAAACTGAGATCAAAGGACTCAGTGATGAATTCAATGCGTACCGTGCAGATTGGCTTGGAGCCAAAGTAAGATTTGTGAAAATGGCTGAAAGATTCACCTCAAATGTTGCTGCCCCAACACAACATGAATCTCCTCAGGCTGAAGCATCTGCCCAGCCAACTGAAGAACATGCCAGCACCGCTGATGAAAATCATGGTGCTGATGAAAATGAGAGCACCAGGGCTGATGAAGCTATTCCAGCCGATGATGAAATTGCCAGGGCAACCACTAGTGTTGCGCCTGAAGAACAAGCCAGGCCAGCTGAAGCATCTGCTACTGTGCCTGAAGACACTGAACAAGCCAGGGCAACTGCATCAGTTGCGCGTGAGGTAAATGAACCAATTTCCTCTGCTCCTCCTGCACCAACCCCAAGTCCCATTCTTCCTTCTGCATCAGAAGCGAAGAAAACCAAAGCTGCAGAGCGAGCAGCAATGAAGAAAAGGAAAGCATCCGCTGCCTCAGAGTCTTCAACACCAAAGAAAGTGAAGACCTTGACGAGCTCTTTTGAAAATCCAATAGATGTTGTTCCTGTCTCAAGCATGCCATCAAAGGAGATTATTCCCTTTGGTGAGTACTATGAAATTCCAAGTGGGTCAGATGAAGAAAATCCTTCTACTGCTTCGTCAGAGGAAATTGAAGTGGACAACATTACGTCCACTCGATTGGTATCATCGCCCATGCCTCAGTTCACAGCTGAAGAGGCAGGCTGTCACGCCCAATATGCGACCCTATCCTAAAGGAACTCGAAGGTCCCACCAAGGATAGACCCGCATATTGAAACGCTTTTGCAAGGTGGATATCATTACATCAACATTACATAATATTTGGGGATACATACAAGGCATACAAATGCCGCAAGAATACAACAATACATCATACATAAGCTCAACATCCGACTAGGATGAAACATAAACAGAAACTCAAACGACATCCACCCTGCTAGCCCAGGCTGCCGACCTGGAACCTATCCCCTGATCGAAGAAGAAGCAGAAGAAGAACTCCAAAACAAGTACACATCGCTCTCGCGTCATGATCATCGTAAAACCTGTACCTGCAACTGGTGGTGTAGTAATCTGTGAGCCACGAGGACTCGGCAATCCCATTACCATGGGTATCAAGACTAGCAAAGCTTAAAGGGAAAGGAATGGATAAAGTGGTGAGGTTGCAGCAGCGACTAAGCATGTATGGTGGCTAACTTACGCAAGTGAGAGCGAGAAGTGAAGCAAAGGAACGGTCGTGAAACTAGCAATGATCAAGAAGTGATCCTGAACTCCTACTTACGTCAAACATAACCCAGAAACCGTGTTCACTTCCCGGACTCTGCCGAGAAGAGACCATCACGGCTACACACACGGTTGATGCGTTTTAATTAAGGTCAAGTGTCAAGTTCTCTACAACCGGATATTAACAAATTCCCATCTGCCACATAACCGCGGGCACGGCTTCCGAAAGATAATACCCTGCAGGGGTGTCCCAACTTAGCCCATTATAAGCTCTCACGGTCAACAAAGGATATTCCTTCTCCCGGGAAGACCCGATCAGTCTCGGAATCCCGGTTACAAGACATTTCGAAAATGGTAAAACAAGACCAGCAAAGCCGCCCGAATGTGCCGACAAATCCTGATAGGAGCTGCACATATCTCGTTCTCAGGGCACACCAGATTGTCCAAGCTTCCGGTAAGCCAGCCCAGAGTTGCCCCTGGTGGCCACCGGCGACTGACAGGTTGGACCAACACTCGGAGGAGCACTGGCCCGGGGGGGATAATAAAGATGACCCTCGAGAGCGCGACTCCCAAGGGAAAAGAAATAGGCTGAGCAAAAGGTAAAACCAAGGTTGGGCCTTGCTGGAAGAGTTTTATTCAAAGCGAACTGTCAAGGGGGTCCCATAAATCACCCAACCGTGTAAGGAACGCAAAATCAGGGAACATAACACCGGTATGACGGAAACTAGGGGGGCAAGAGTGGAACAAAACACCAGGCATAAGGCCGAGCCTTCCACCCTTTACCAATTATATAGATGCATTAATAATATAAGAGATATTGTGATATCCCAACATAAACATAATCCAACATGGAGCAATCTTCATCTTCACCTGCAACTAACAACGCTATAAGAGGGGCTGAGCAAAGCGGTAACATAGCCAAACAATGGTTTGCTAGGAAGGGTGACAAAGGTTAGAGGTTCATGGCAATTTGGGAGGCTTGAGGAGCAAGTGATAGGTAACGCAGCATAGCGATAGAACGAAGCAACTAGCATAGCAATGATAGTAATGAGATCCAAGGTGACGGTCATCTTGCCTGAAATCCCGCTAGGAAGAAGAACGAGTCCATGAAGATGAAGCCACGAAGACGAACGAATCCTCACGATCGCAACGACACGGGAACTATCGAGAAGAAGCACACAACAAGGTAAACACACCACACATGAACAAGGCATGATGCTCAACCAAGAATGATTCAAGACAAGGCTATATGAAGCTACTCGTGACAAGAGATGATGCATACAAGAACAACACATCAAGGCAGGTTTTAATGAGGCCGGAAGCAACATATAACAATTCCGGTAAGTCCTCATATGCAAATTTCGAAATTGGTCCAGAACTGAACAAGCATTAAGTTTAAGTTGTTAAACAGCAAGTTAAAGAGCACCATGATGATCTACACGAAATTCTAGTCAAGTTACATATAAAGTTCATTAGATTCGGAGCTACGGCCTAGAAGATATGAGCAAAACAAGTTAAACATGGCATTGATGCAAAATGCATACAAACATCAAGAAAACACCTCAAAACAAGGATGGAACATGATAATATGGAACTACATACAAAACTAAGCAAGTTTCATATAGAGCATGCTCGAAACGGAGCAACGGTGCAACACATACACTCCAAACAAGACATAGCAACAATCTGACGAAAACAGCAACTAGGCATAATGCAAGCATCAAAACAATAAGCTACAGCAACTCAACATGAAAACAAAAGGCATAGGCATGATTTACAGGTAAACCACAACAAAACATGAACACTGAGCTATCTCCAGAAAGCCCTAGAACATGCTCAAAAGAACATGACAAGATTGCAAATAATAACAGGTTCACAGACTTGGCAGAAATACTGGACATGACAGAAATAACATCAGGTAGCAATGTTCAGAGCACGATATCAACATGCTACAGGAACTTAACATGGCAAAACAAAGCATGTCATGAATCTACTCAAAGCATATAACAAATGTCCCTAACTGACCATAAGCCAAAAAGGACCAAAAGATATGATGGCAAGCATGTAAACATAGCAAGTTTCGTTATCAGGTTTCAGACTTGGCAGAAAACAGAGCATGGCAGAAATAATAATATGAAGGCCTCTTTGTGAGCTTGATGCACTCACTACAGAGCAATGCATGACAAACCAAGCACACCTACAGCAAGATGGCATGTTTATGAAGCTATTCACGGCAAGAACAAAAACATAGCATGTATGGATCAACTATAACAAGCTTGGCAATATTGAATAACACGTAGACAATCTGCCCGAAATATTTTATAGCAAAAGTAGAGCAAGACTGAGACATGCTATGGCACTCCATAATTGCAAACAAGGGCAGGAATGGATCTATTACAACAATAGCTACAAAACATCCTTACTGAACATCTCCACAATATGCATGGATCTCTCTGTAGCATCAAGTTTACATGGCAACAAAATAACAGCAGACAAAGACTTCAGAGAAATTACTAAGTCCCTGAAATCAGAAACATTATGGGACCTACTTTGCATGCTTGTGCTAGTCACCACAGAGATCACAAAAATACATGGCATACACCCTTGGAAAGATGGCATGGCATACTTCAAAACACAAGTAGAGCTCATGCCCATAAGATGCACAGAATAAATGATACAAAAATGACAAATCTCCAAGTTCTGTTAAGAACCAGCAGATAACAGCAACTAGCCCTCTTCCGACAGAGATTTGGGCATCAAGATGACCTCTAATGAACATGGTGCAATTGAACAAAATGAAGAGCATCACGAGGCGAACAATTTGACATATTACACGCGTGAAACGAGGCTATGTGCCTGAAGTTCCAATGCAGAGAACAAGGCATGATAATGTAAGATGCAAAGGACTTTGAAAATATCCTGGGGTCAACCTCTCTGTCAGATCCAGATCGGGGATGGAGGAAGTTCGCCGGAGGGGCTCGGGGCTGCGCTGGCGGAGGAAGGAGAGGCGCGGCCGGGCGGCTCTGGGGGGGGCGGCGCCGGCCGGGGACGGTGGGGCCGCGGTGGGAGGTCGCCGGCGGGCGGCGCGCGGCGCCGGAGGAGCTCGGGCCCGGCGGGTGGAGGCGACGCCGGCGAGGGCCCGCGATGGCGGCGGCGGCGGCTGGCGCGGTGGCTCCGGTCGCCGGCGGGAGGAGCAGGGCGGCGAGGCGGCGGGGAGCCGCGGCGGCGCGGGAGGCGTCGGGCGCGGGGCGTCTCGGGCGGCGGCGACGACTCAGGCCCGTGCGGGCCCCTGATGGGCTCCGCGGGCCGCGGCGGCGGTGGGACGGCGGCGGACAGGTGTCGCGCCCGGATTCGTCGCGGGGGCGGTGGCGGACATGTCCGGTGGGAGGAGAAAACGTCCGGCGGCGCGGGGAGGAAGATGGCTAGGGTGTGGACCCGGGATTTCGGGGGAAGAGGCCAATATATAGGCAGAGAGAGCTAGGAGAGTCCAAACGAGGTGCGGTTTTCGCCCACGCGATCGTGATCGAACGACCGAGAGCATGGCGTTGACTTAGTGGGGTTTAGGGGCTGTTTGAAAGGGGGTTTTGCTGCAACACGCAAACGGACTTTGCGGTTACCCGGTTAACCGTTGGAGTACCAAACGACCTCCAAATGGAACGAAACTTGACCGGTGGTCTCTGGGTGGTATACTAAGGCCACTTGACAAGACTCGGTCCATTCCGAGAAAGTTTGACACCCGCACACGAAAGAAAAACAAGAGGGGTGCACCGGAGGAGATAGGAGCGCCGGATTGCAAAACGGACAACGGGGAAAATGCTCGGATGCAAGAGACGAACACGTAAGCAAATGCAATGCACATGATGACATGATATGAAATGCAGATGATGACATGGAAAAATGCAACACGCAAGCAAAAGACATGGCAACGACAGCGAATAACTGGCAGACACGTGGCGCATCGGATCCGGGGCGTTACACAGGCGTCGAGGAAATTGATGAAGAAGATGAATACGTGGACATTGGGTGTTCCACTCCTATTCTGAATGATGACTACTGGGAAAGTCATCACCACAATTCACCACTATTCACTCCTCTGCAACAAATTCCTCAGTCCTCGGTTCAGACTGAAGAAATTCATACAGGGTCCGATGAACCTCAATCTTCACCGCTCACCATTCCTGAAGAAATTCCAGCCACTAGCGCTGATGTCAATGCTGCTGAAGAAATGGAGACCTAGGCTGTCACTGAAGATGTTGGCACTGAAATTCCTCAGCCTGTGGCTCCTGAGACTGTCATTCCTGAGGCTGTGAAGACATTGACTGATACTCCTCAGCCCAAGCCGAAGAATCCCTTCTCAAAGAAACAGAAGTTCAAAGCTGATGACTTCTTTCATGAGCATGCATTCTTCACTGATTACAACCCTTATGACTCTGCTCGTCTTCGAAGGAAGCGTTTCTGGACAGCAAGTCAGATAAGTTTCTATTCTTCTCTGCTTTTCGATAAAGACAAGATCTTTGACCATGAGTATATTCCTCATGTTGATATGGAGTCGCTGCCCTGCTTCACCCCAGTCCTCAGTGTTCTTCGTGACGCTGGGTTGCTAAATTTCTGCACCGACATCTGTGACTGGAACGAAGAGCTAATTATTTAGTTCTACGCTACGTTGCACATCACCGACAACGTTGAAGATGTGAACTCTTGGGTGTTGGACTGGATGACTAAGAACACTCACTTCAAAGCACCGGCCTCTCAATTGCTTCATGCCCTGCCTGTCAGTCCTCCCCTTGAAGGTGCGCGGCTCACCTACCATGAACCTGAGCTATCTGATCATTACATGCAACTGTTGATGAAGCCTTTGAAGCCTGGTCAAGCCCCAAGAACCAAATTCCTTCTGAAGGAATTGCTCTATGTGCCAAGGACAATTTATAGAATTTTGACCAAGACCCTCAGTCCAATCAAAGGCCACGACTCTAATGAAGAAGAGGTCGTTGGCATCATGAAGAATCTGCTATTCAACATCATCCATGGAGTTCCAATCAACTACCATGATTTCTTCATGAGGACTATGGCAAATGTTGCACTGTCACCTTTTGAGTTGAAGCCTTACGCTCCTTGGATCATGAGATTCCTCATATCAAGGTCTTCCATTCATTACAAGCTGACTTTCAAAATCATCTCAGCTACTTGCTGCCCATTGAAGTCCTCAAATGACCTATTTCCTCATTTGATGAGAAGGGTAAGGCTGCGATTATTGATGAAGGCACTCGTCCATTGGATGGACAGTTTCGCAAAGCTGCATCCTACTCCACCAATGATGACTCTGCTACTCATGACTCTGCCGCTAATGCTTCAAAGCAAAATCCTCAAGGCACAACTCCAAGGGTGATGACTGATCGTGAGCTTCTCCTCAGTCTTCATCAGAAGGTTGATCGCAACCATAAATGGGTCAAGCATCAGTTTGGTTCAATTCTTCAGAACATGACCATCACTCAGAATTCAGTGAAGAAGAACCATTACTACCTCCATGAAGTTTTTGATCGCACCTGGGCTGAACTGTCTCATCTCTACGGTGAAGAAGATCTCAAGCAGATGGGTTTCAAGCAGGACTTTGACTGGTCTCAGCCTCCTTTGAAGAAATTCAAGAAGGTCAAAGTTCCTCACTTAGTGGCCAGCTCTTATTCTTCATCACGCGAGACTGATGAATATGAAGACTTGGACGACACTGCGGCAGGCCCTACATCAACAAACGACCCCAACAACGCTGGCGCTCCTCCATCGACTTCGTGACGATATTCTTCAAGGGCGTTAGTCCTCATTTTTTTGTCCCTTTTGGTCATTCGATGACAAAGGGGGGAAATTTGAGTTAGCCTTCAAGCGGGTCTATATATGGGCGTTTTTGCTAAGTTACAACTCTCGTTCTTTTGAAAACTTTGTTGGATCGAGTTGTAATCTTAACTCCGATTGTGGTCTGATACTTTTGCTATGTTCTTCTACATGTTATTTCCTCATATATGTTAATGCACCCATGCAAAATTATATCACCATATTTCATCATGCATTTCAAATTCTTCATATCATATGTTAAATGCGTGCATGAATTTGTAGCGCCCCAACCTTAGACGGTCAAGTCTCTGTGCTTAGGTGTCATCCCTGGATCGGTAATGCTGACACACACAATACTCGAAGAATTTATAACAGAGTAGCAATCACACACTTATTACATCGATAGTCTCAAAAGAGAACTTATTACAATAAATGTGGCTTAAGGCCATCTAAACAAGATAACAGCGGAAGGCTTGGAAGATAAAGTGAGTCCATCAACTCCAATGACATAGCTGAGTGCATGACAATGGCCTAGCGAACCTTACTCTTCGTCTAAAAAGTCTGCAACATGATACGTTGCAGCCCGAAAACGGGTCAGCACAAGGAATATGCTGGCATAGTAACACAATAGAGGAATGAACAGAGTAATACTATCACTACATGCATATATGCCTGGTGGAGGCTCTATGGTTAATATGTTTTTGCGAAAAGCCAATTTTTCCCTATAGCAAAGGATTAGATTTTATTTTAACTATCATGGTGGTTGAAACAATATTGAGAAGGTTCCTCCAACTCAATTCCAATTAAAGGTAATTACCAACCCAGCAAATTAAATTAGAGCGATGAGATCCATATGATAATCCAAGAAACAGATACTCAAGATGGCCATAACCGGGGACACGGCTATCCATGATTAGTTTGTACACTCTGCAGAGGTTTGCGCACTTTTCCCCACAAGACTCGATCTCCTCCGTTGGATTCCTCGCACTACATGGTGTTTGAGAAACGGATGACCGAGACACAATCTTTCAGAAACATTAACTCTTTACTCTAGGTGGACAGTTACACCTACTTTCCCTCTACATCTGCTAGCCCACCACTGAAAGAGATCATGCAACATACTCAACTATGCTAGAGCCCATAATAGCTTGTGGCTGCACACGGAAGTTTCTAGCATGAATAATCTCATGATCCCTTTGAGCCTGGGTGGCGGACCGTAGGATGATCACACGGGTACTCCGGGATATCCTAGGACAACACTAGATTCTCCAGGTGCCCACAAGCAATCCACCCAGATGTGTATTAAAGTTGCCACCTTAAGTTAACCATTAATTAACAATCTCACATCTGTCATGGATACCCTCATACCCAATCCACGTCTACAAGCATAGCATGGCAATATAAGCATAACGTAGAAGTAACTACCAAGGGTTTGATAATAAACATGGCAATAGGTTCTACCTCATCAACTACTTCCCAAAACCCACAAGTTAATCACATCCTAATCATGCAATGTTTGAGGATTGATACTAATGAATAAAAATTGGGTATGAAAATAGTATGATCAATGTGTTACTTGCCTTGCTGACGATCTGCAAAACCTAGTGACTAGTAGTAGCACGCTTCGCACTCCGGGAATTCTATCGCAAACAAACAATAGCATACATAAGAAATCAAGCAAATATGCATGGGTAAACCACAAATAAGAAGATCTAACCAAAAAGTTCAAATGAAGAACTCCGGTTTGCAAAAAGAATCAAATCAAACGGAGCAACGAAACTCAAACGATGAAAGAAACAAGATCCGTTTACTAATATGGACTAAAGTCAAATTTTACAGTACCAAAATCTTTTTGAAGTTGGTTAAACAGAAAGACGACTTCGAGACAAAGATCTAGGCGCTTGTTTCACCTGATTTGGATAAACGTGCGAAAAGTTATACTAGAACGAAGATTAGGGCAGAAATCGCGATCGAAAATAATCGCGGGAAAACCCTGGAAAAAGAAAAATTGACGAATAGACTAACGAACGAACGTTTGCTGTCTGCGGCTACCGGACGAACAGTGTTCGTTAAAACGTACGTACGGACGAACGTCCGCTATTTAACCGAACCGAGAAAAACCGAAACAAAAACCGATCTAAATAAAAAAACTGATCTTAGGGTTTTCTGGAAAAAAACCGTCCGGTCAAACGGTCAACGGCGGCGGCTCGGCGAGATCCGGCGACGGCGGGCGGCGGTGGCAGCGGCGGCGGGAGGCGGCGGCTTAGGGTTAGGGTTTGGGGCGCGGCTGCGGGCTTTGGTGGGCTGGGGCCTCGGGCGGCGCGGCTTATAAAGCCCCCGGCCGGAGGTTTCCGGCTCGGGTACGACCCTTTAAGTCGGTTACTTTTTTTAAAATAAATCCTGACGCAGAAAAACAATTAAAAGAAATAGTACACGGAATCCAAAAATCCTGAAATAAATTTTCACGGTCCTCTAATAATATTGCGGACAAAGTGAACATTTATTTGGGGCCTCTAATTCAATTTGAAAAACGCATATTTTTCCTAATTCAAATAAAATTGCAATAAAATCCAAATAAAATTCTTATTTGATTTTAAAAAATTTCCTCCAATATTTCATTTATTTTGGAGAAGTCATATTATCTCCTCTCATATATATTAATATGAAATATTTTCAGAGAGAAAAATAATAAGAATCAAAGTGATCCTTGTTTTGATATTTGATAAAATTCAAATATGAAAACGATGAAATCCCCAACTCTCTCCGTAGGTCCTTGAGTTTCTTAGAATTTCGAGGATCGCAAAACAAAATGCAATAAAATATGATATGCATGAATGACCTATGTATAACATTCAAATTGAAAATTTGGGATGTTACAAACCTACCCCCCTTAAGATGAATCTCGCCCTCGAGACTCAGGTTGGCTAGAAAATAGGTGTGGGTGGTCCTTCCGTAGATCATCCTCTCGTTCCCAGGTGGCTTCGTTCTCGGTATGGTGGCTCCACTGAACTTTGCAAAACTTGATAACCTTGATGCACGTAACCCAGCTGGCAAACTCGAGAATCTTGACAGGTTTCTCCTGATAGGTCAAATCACTATCCAACTGAATTGCTTCCAGGGGCACTGTATCTCTCAGAGGAATATCGGCCATCTCAGCATGACACTTCTTCAACTGGGAAACGTGAAACACATCATGAACTCCTGACAGTCCTTCGGGTAACTCCAACTTGTACGCAACCTCTCCCATGCGCTCCAAAACTCGGTATGGTCCTACAAATCTCAGGGCTAACTTTCCCTTAACTCCAAAACATTTAACTCCTCGTAGAGGTGACACACGAAGATATGCTCGGTCTCCGATTTCATAAACTACCTCCTTGCGTTTTGAATCTGCATAACTCTTCTGCCTGGACTGAGCTACCTTCAGTCTATCCCGAATCAGCTTAACCTTCTCTTCTGACTCTCTGATCATATCTGGTCCAAACAACTGACGGTCTCCAACTACATCCCACATCAACGGTGTTCTGCACCTTCTTCCATACAGGGCTTCAAACGGTGCCATCTTCAAACTAGCCTGGTAGCTATTGTTGTATGAAAACTCCACATATGGCAAGTTATCATCCCAACTAGATCCATAGTCTAGCGCACAAGCTCTCAACATGTCTTCCAGAATCTGATTGACTCTCTGTGTCTATCCATCTGTCTGTGGATGAAAAGTTGTACTGAACTCTAGTCTGGTTCCCAAAGTCTGGTGCAGCTGGTGCCAAAACTTTGAAGTAAACTGTCTTCCTCTATCTGATACGATGGTCCTCGAAACTCCATGCAGACATACTATCCTCGTCATGTATATATTGGCCAACTTCGCACTTGTATAAGTGGTTTTCACTGGGATAATGTGAGCTACTTTGGCCAGACGATCCACTACTACCCAGATAGAATCATATCCCGATCGGGTCCTGGGTAATCCGGTGATAAAATCCATGCCAAGCTTATCCCACTTCCATTCGGGTATCGGCATAGGCTGCAGTAATCTTGCTGGCTTTTGATGTTCCGCCTTCACTCTTTGACATACATCACATATTGCTCAGCAATATCCTTCTTCATACCAGTCCACCAGAAACACTCCTTCAAATCCAAATACATCTTCGTGTTTCCGAGGTGTATCGAGTATGGCGAGTCATGAGCTTCCTGTAGTATCAACTTCCTGATTTCTGCATTATTGGGCACATAAACACGGTCCTCGAACCACAAGGTGTCATGTTCATCCACATGAAATCCTTTGGCCTTTCCTTTGCTCATTCTTTCCTTTATCTCGGCAATTTCTTTGTCATCCTTCTGAGCTTCTCGAATCTTTCCCAATAACGTTGATTGAACCTCCAATGCTGCAATAAAACCTCTAGGGACGATCTCCAAATGAAGCTCCCTGAGATCTTCTGCTAACTACTTTGGCAATCCTCCGCTTACGAGGGTATTGACATAACTCTTCCGGCTCAAAACATCTGTTACGACATTAGCCTTTCCTGGATGACAGTGCAACTTCATATCATAATCCTTTATGAGTTCCAACCATCTCCTCTACCCGAGGTTCAGCTCCTTCTGAGTAAAAAATGTACTTCAAACTCTTGTGATCTGTGTACACATCACAACGGTTTCCAATGAGATAATGTCTCCATGTCTTGAGCGCATGCACCACAGCTGCTAACTCCAAATCATGGGTGGCATAATTCAACTCATGTGGTCGAAGTTGTCGTGAAGCATACGAAACAACTCTTCCGTATTGCATAAGTACTCCTCCAAGTCCTAAGCGAGAGGCGTCGCAATACACTTGGAAATCCTTGCGTATATCTGGCAGAATCAGCACTGGGGCTGTAGTCAAACGTTTCTTCAACTCCTGGAAACTTGCTACGCATTCTTTAGTCCAATGGAACTTAGTATCTTTCTTCAGCAATGCCGTCATAGGCTTTGCAATCTTGGAAAAATTCTCAGTAAATCTCCGGTAGTATCCCGCGAGTCCCAAAAAACTGCGAATCTCTCCAACTGAGGTGGGTGCCAACCACTCAGTGACAGACTAAACCTTGGTAGGGTCCACGGCTATACCTTCACCTGATATAACATGTCCAAGAAATCCAACTTCCTACAACCAAAACTCACATTTGCTGAACTTGGCATATAACTAATCTTCCCTGAGTTTCTCGAGAACTAAACGCAAATGTTCATTGTCCTCCTCTTCATTCTTTGAGTATACCAAGATATCATCAATGAACACCACTACAAACTTATCCGAGAACTCCATGAATACCTTGTTCATCATGCTAATAAAATAGGCAGGGGCGTTAGTCAATCCAAATGACATAACCGTATACCCGTATAGCCCATACCTTGTGGTAAAAGCTGTCTTAGGTATATCCTTTTCCCTAATCTTCAGCTGGTGATATCCTGATCGCAGATCGATCTTCGAAAACACTTAGCTCCTTGTAGCTGGTCAAACAGATCATTGATCATCGGCAACAGGTACTTGTTCTTGATCGTCACTTCATTCAACGCACGATAATCAGCAACCATCCTTAATGATCCATCCTTCTTCTCAACCAAGAACACTGGGGCTCCCCATGGTGATGAACTTCGTTGGATTAACCTTTCTCCAATAACTCCTTAATCTACTTCTTGATCTCTTCCAGATCATTCGCGGGCATCCGGTATGGTCTCTTCGATATAGGCCCGGTGCCTGGCAACAGCTCTATCAGGAACTCGATGTCTCGATCTGGCGGCATGCCTGGTAGTTCCTTTGGAAATACATCCGGATAATCCTTCACAACAGGCACTTCCTCCTGAACAACTCCTGAGAGGGAATTTGCTTGGGTTCTCCTTGGCGCATTCCTGGATACATACTTGATCCTGTTTCCCTCCGGGGTGGTAAGTAGTATTGACTTACTGGCGCAATCGATGTTTCCTCCATACATCGACAGCCAATCCATTCCTAGTATCACATCCAACCCTTGCGACTCCAGAATTATCAAGTCAGAGGGAAAAACATGACTACCTATGGTTAAGGGCATCTGAAAACATCCACTGCTTGCCATATACTCCGCTCCGGGTGAGGTTACTAGCATAGGCGTCCTAAGGACTTTAGTGGGCAACTTATACTTATCCACAAATCCCCTTGATATGTATGAATGTGATGCTCCAGTATCAAAAAGAACAATTGCGGTAAATGACTTAACCAAAAACTTACCGATAACTGCATCCGGCTGCTCTTCAACCTCCTCCACGCTCACGTGGTTCACTTGTCCCCTATTGAAAGGGTTGGGCTTCTTCCCAGAGCTTCCATTGCCATTCGCATTCTTCGCCTCAGGGAACTCAGTGGCATAGTGTCTAGTCTTCCCGCACTTGAAACAAGTAATGTGACTTAGGTCCTTCTTGGCGGGTGTGGCTGGATTAGAGCGGTTCTGATTGCTGCTTGCTCCATTCCCATTTCCATTCTTGGGGCCACTGTGGTTATGCGAACCTCCTCCATTGTGAGTGTGGCTTCCATGGTTATGGGTGTATCCTCCCGAGTTCGGGGTAAAGCGAGGCTTCTGCCAAGCTCCTGAATTGTACTCCCCTTGTCCATACTTCCTCTTGCGGCTCTCAATCTGCTGCTACTTCCCTTCAGTCATAAGAGCCTTGTCTACCAACTCCTGGTAGTTGTTAAATGTTGCCACCATCAACTGCATACTCATCTCATTGTTCAGGCCTTCCATAAACTTCTCCTGCTTCGCGGCATCGGTGGCCACATCATCTGGGGCATAGCAAGATAACTTGCTAAACTCATCCACGTACTACCCCACCGTACGGTTCCCTTGGCGTAAGTTGCGAAACTCACACTTCTTCATGCTCATAGCTCCAGTTGAGACATGGGTTGTGCGGAATGCTTGCTAAAACTGCTCCCAAGTGACATTGGCTATAGGGAATGGGGTTGTATAATTCTCCCACCATGAGGCTTCTGGTTCATCCAATTGATGTGCGGCAAAATGCACCTTCTCTGCATCTGCGCAACCTGCGGTGGTCAACTCCCTTCCAATCCTGCATAGCCAGTCATCAGCAACTATTGGCTCGGTGCTACTGGAAAACACCGGGGGCTGCAACCTCAGAAAACAGGCTAAGTTGTCAACTGGAGGTGGTGGCGGTGGGTTGTTGTTATTGTTGTTGTTGTTGTTGTTGTTGTTGTCGTTGTTGTTGTTGTTGTTGTTGTTGCCTTGGTTCTGAACCAATAACTGCATCAAGGCATTCTTCTACTGGATCAACTGAGTGAGCTCCGGTGGGAAGACAAATCCGGTATCACGTCTCGGAGGCATCTGATGGGTTTAGAGGGAAGAGATTAGAAAAGAATGAGGTCTAGTGAGAAAGCACTACCCATATGCACATGAGACAAACACAATCATATCATATCACTCAATAAATCAAGCAAGGGCATACAATCGATCTAACTATCGTTACAGTGCTCGGACTACTATTATATACATGGGGGAATACTACTTGATCATATGGTGGTCTACTAGAAATTTTGATCGCTAGAAGACTCCATGATATCCGCTCCAGCTCCGTCTTCATAGTCATCATCGCTACCGTCGGGGTCGGAGTCGGTGTCGTTGATGATGATGTAGTCTTCAGAACGAATGTCCTTGGATTGATCGTCATCTCCTCCTGGCGTGGGACCTCCCATGAAGACTCTGATCTTCCTTATCAGGTCGTCATTCTTCTCCAATAGTATTGCGATTTCCTCCTTGTATCCGTCACGTGTAGACTTGAGTTCCTCTTCTAGCTCCATGTTCCTGGTCATCACCTTCTTCAAATCTATCATGCTAGCGCACATCTGGTTCTCTTGGCGTCGAATGTGCTAGTTTAACTCCTGGATGAAAGCTGCAATGGACCTGTCCTTCCTGGTGCTGATCATCTCCCATTGCTCATCTCGGCACCCACATATCGGGTAGATAGTGTCCTTCAGCTCCTATTTGTAGACTTCTTCAATACGTCCAATAGCAATGTGGGCTGCCATGCTCTTGCCTAGACTCCAGGTTGGTGCATCAAAGGAAAACTCTATGGGCTCAGTGACTGGCGTGAATGTCCTTCCTGGAACTTGAACTTGAATCATCCAACGCTCCTCTTCTGGTAAAGTGGCGGTGTAGGTCCCGGTGAAGCTTGGTATTCCGACGTTCAGGTACCTAGTGACTTCCTTCAAGTGTCGTCCAAAAGGTGTGTCTTCATCCAGTTGTGCAAACTTGTTCCTTGAGTCCGCCATCCTAAAGAGTAGAAAATGGAGAGGAGTCAGAAATGAGTAGAGAAGAGTGACCTATGGCTCATCTTAGTGGTCGTGTCCTACATTCAGCATGTGCTCTGATACCATCTTATAGCGACCCAACCTCAGACGGTCAAGTCTCTGTGCTTAAGTGTCATCCCTGGATCAGTAATGCTGACACACATAGTACTCAACGGGTTTATAACAGAGTAGCAATCACACACTTATTACATCGATAGTCTCAAAAGAGAACTTATTACAATAAATGTGGCTTAAGGCCATCTAAACAAGATAACAGCGGAAGGCTTGGAAGATAAAGTGAGTCCATGAACTCCAACGACATAGCTGAGTGCATGACAACGGCCTAGCGAACCTTACTCTTCGTCTGAAAAGTCTGCAACATGATACGTTGTAGCCTGAAAACGGGTCAGCACATGGAATATGCTGGCATAGTAACACAATAGAGCAATGAACAGAGTAATACTATCACTACATGCATATATGGCTGGTGGAGGCTCTATGGTTAATATGTTTTTGCGAAAAGCCAATTTTCCCCTACAGCAAAGGATTAGATTTTATTTTAACTATCATGGTGGTTGAAACAATATTGAGAAGGTTCCTCCAACTCAATCCCAATTAAAGGTAATTACCAACCCAGCAAATTAAATTAGAGTGATGAGATCCATATGATAATCCAAGAACCAGATACTCAAGATGACCATAACCGGGGACACGGCTAACCATGATTAGTTTGTACACTCTGCAGAGGTTTGCGCACTTTTCCCCACAAGACTCAATCTCCTCCGTTGGATTCCTCGCACTACATGGTGTTTGAGAAACGGATGACCGAGACACAGTCTTTAAGAAACATTAACTCTTTACTCTGGGTGGACAGTTACACCTACTTTCCCTCTACATCTGCTAGCCCACCACTGAAAGAGGTCATGCAACATACTCAACTATGCTAGAGCCCATAATAGCTTGTGGCTGCACATGGAAGTTTCTAGCACGAATAATCTGATGATCCCTTTGAGCCTGGGTGGCAGACCATAGGATGATCACACGGGTACTCCGGGATATCCTAGGACAACACTGGATTCTCCAGGTGCCCACAAGCAATCCACCCAGATGTGTATTAAAGTTGACACCTTAAGTTAACCATTAATTAACAATCTCACATCTGTCATGGATACACTCATACCCAATCCACGTCTACGAGCATAGCATGGCAATATAAGCATAACGTAGAAGTAACTCCCAAGGGTTTGATAATAAACAGGGCAATAGGTTCTACCTCATCAACTACTTCCCAAAACCCACAAGTTAATCACATCCTAATCATGCAATGTTTGAGGATTGATACTAATGCATAAAAACTGGGTATGAAAAGAGTATGATCAATGTGTTACTTGCCTTGCTGACGATCTGCAAAACCTAGTGACTCGTAGTAGCACGCTTCGCACTCCGGGAATTCTATCGCAAACAAACAATAGCATACATAAGCAATCAAGCAAAGATGCACGGGTAAACCTCAAATAAGAAGATCTAACCAGAAAGTTCAAATGAAGAACTCCGGTTTGCAAAAAGAATCAAATCAAACGGAGCAACGAAACTCAAACCACGAAAGAAATAAGATCAGTTTACTAATCTGGACTAAAGTCAAATTTTACAGTACCAAAATCTTGTTCAAGTTGGTTAAACATAAAGAGGACTTCGAGAGGAAGATCTAGGCGCTTGTTTCACTTGATTTGGATGAACGAGCGAAAAGTTATACTAGAACGAAGATTAGGGCAGAAATCGCGATCGAAAATAATCGTGAAAAAACCCTGGAAAAAGAAAAACTGGCGAACAGACTAACGAACGAGCGTTCGCTGTCTGCGGCTAACGGACGAACAGCGTTAGTTAAAACGAACGTATGGACGAATGTCCGCTATTTAACCGAACCGAGAAAACCCAAAAAAACTGATCTTAGGGTTTTGTGGGAAAAAACCGACCGGTCAAACGGTCAACGGCGGCGGCTCGGCGAGATCCGGCGGCGGCGGCTCCGGCTCCGGCGGGCGGCGGCGGCAGCGGTGGCAGCGGCGGCGGCTTAGGGTTAGGGTTTGGGGCGCGGCTGCGGGCTTTGGTGGGCTGGGACCTCGGGCGGCGCGGCTTATAAAGCCCCCGGCCGGAGGTTTCCGGCTCGGGTACGGCCCGGTAAGTCGGTTACTTTTTTTTAAATAAATCCCGACGCAGAAAAACAATTGAAAGAAATACTAAACGGACTCCAAAAATCCTGAAATAACTTTTCGCGGTCCTCTAATAATATTGCGGACAAAGTGAACATTTATTTGGGGCCTCTAATGCAATTTGAAAAACGCATATTTTTCTAATTCAAATAAAATTGAAATAAAATCCAAATAAAATTCTTATTTGATTTTATAATTTTTCGTCCAATATTTCATTTATTTTGGAGAAGTCATATTATCTCCTCTCATATATTTTAATATGAAATATTTTCGGAGAGAAAAATAATAAGAATGAAAGTGATCCTTGTTTCGATATTTGATAAAATTCAAATATGAAAACGATGAAATCCCTAACTCTCTCCGTAGGTCCTTGAGTTGCTTAGAATTTCGAGGATCGCAAAACAAAATGCAATAAAATATGATATGCATGAATGACCTATGTATAACATTCCAAATTGAAACTTTGGGATGTTACAGAATTACAAGATATAGGGGGAGACCTCCATGATTCTACTCTTCAATGTGCATTGCTTCTCAAAAGCAAATTCCTCACATATGCACATCTTCAGGGGGAGTTCTTCTATATCTTGCAATCAAATTCCTCGATATCAGTATTTACACTTCATATGTTTAATCCCCGTTGAAAACTTAACCTATATTGTCATCAATCACCAAAAAGGGGGAGATTGTAAGTGCATTTAGTGCCCCTTAGTGATTTTGGTGTATTGAAGACTTATAGGTTAAGGGACTAGTGTGTTTGTGAGTGTACATAGGTCTATAAGTCTGAGGAGTTTGATATTTACAGAGAAAGTCGACCCCTAAAAATGAATGTCTTCAACTAAAGACTTTGGCTTTCTGAAGACTTTGAAACTGAAGAAATTGGTGTGACCATGAAGACTTGATATTCATGCGAGGAACATGAAGCAAGACTTTTGTTTTCGGTAGTTTCATTTTCTCTTTCTTGAGTCATAGGAAACACCGTACTGTTAAAGGGGGTCGAGGAAAAACCAAGGAAAAGTTTCCAAGTGATGCTCATCTCAAAATCCTACACCTGCCAATCCCTTCGAGCGAAGCCATTGGAAATCTCATACAGTTCAATCAATTTCTTCAGTGACAGAGACGAAGTTCTTTTGGTCTCTGAGGAATTTTTCCTAACTGAGGAGTTAGGAATTCGCCAGTGCAGATTGCCTACTAGTGAGGAACATGATAGCCCTGAGGAATTTAAACCTCAAATTTCCGACCGTTGCTGTGCTATGCGCCAGCTGTCCCAAAATATCTTACCCACCTAACGGTCATATCATTGAAGGGAATTTATGTCTTATCATGTCGGGTTGCTCCCTAGGCTATAAATAGCCGCCCCCTAAAACCACTAGCTAGTTGGCTGCTCCGAGAGAAACTGACACTTGTCATTGAGAGGATCCCATCCTCCGAGGACTTTGAGCGAAAATCATCAAGTGAGGAAAACCCAAACCCAAACACCTACAAACCCAAAGTGATTGAGCATCACTGAAGAGATTGTTCCTGTGTGGATCCGACGCTTGTTACCTTTGAAGACTGTGAATCTTCCAGACGGTTAGGTGCCATGGTCTAGAGCATCCAAGAGGAAATTGTGGATCGCTGAGTGACCGAGTTTGTGAAGGTTTGGAACTCACCCGAAGACTTACCACGAGTGATTGGGCGAGGTCTGTGTGATCTTAGCTCAAGGAGACTGCGGTGAGGACTGTGTGTCCGGGACTTTGTGTCCTTAGGTTTAAATACCTAGCCGCTCCAACCAGACGTACAACTGTCACAATAGTTGGAACTGGTCTACCAAATCACTGTCTTCACCGAGTTAACTGGTTCTATTTCCTCAACCCTTTCATTTTCTCATTACTGTGTTGTGTACTTGATCATTACTGTTTGCAGACTTTGACTGAACACTTCCTCAATTTCCACAGTTCAATTTCTTCAGTCAGTTTGTCTTCAGCCTGCTTATCCTGTGTTTACACTTTCTGTACTCTATTCTTGTTTTCATTTCATCATGATGACTGTGCTTTTGTTCTGTTATGCTTGCATCTGAGTACTTATTCCGCTGCAAGTCATTCGTGACTTAAGAATTTCCTCACCCTGAAATTCCTCAGTGGCGAATTTGTAAAAATCGCCTATTCACCCCCTCTAGTCGACTTAATGCACTTTCAGGAGTCTCTTCCCCTAATCCTTGGTAATTTTCCCCATAACCGAGGTATGAACCTCGGCTATAGGGATGTCAATCTCTACCCCGGCACTGGATGCTGGGGGAGTAGGGTGTGATGAAATCTCTCCTAACCCGATTTCCATAAGGGAGGGATTGGGCGCCATCTCTAAGGAGCTCAAGGCTAGCGAAGGCCTTGGCATGCCCTTTGCAGAGTTCTCCTCGCCCGACAGGTCGTACTGCTCCCTATAAAAAAGAAAAGTAAAAGTGAAATTTCTGATGTAAATCGTTTCACTAATTAAAATGTGTGAGTTTGAACACCCACCTCTCGGCAGTTGGGTGCTCATGAGGATGACGAATGCCCTCGGATGAGCCCGGGCTGGTTTGCTCATCAAGCGCTAAAGATTGGCTCGTAGGGGCAAGATGGGCTTTCCTCAGACGTTTCGAAGATCGAGGAGGAGACAACTCCTCAGCGTCCTCTAACGCGCCCTCTTCCCACCTTGAGAGGAGTGGACCCGCTGGATTCCTCCCACTGGTCGGAGCTGGAGCCAGATGTTGAGCCCTGCTGGCTCTCTTCAGGAGGATCTGAGGTACTACCTCAGATGGTCGGGTTCTTTGTCCTGGCTTCTTCCCCTTCTTATTCTCAAGGACCACGTAAGGATCCTTGATCGGGAGCCCCTCTAGCATGGGGCTCAGAGGTCCTTCCCATTGAGGAGTCGGAGACTTGATCGACCTGGTGCCTGTGCGCCAGCCCTTCGAAATAGACATGGAAAGCCGAGAATTCGGATCAAGGATGCGCCGGAAACTTAAATAGAAAATTAAAGCATAAAAAGGAAAAAACTTAGAAGCGGGGCATGCACGATAGTAGCCAACATCGTACCCTTCAGTCCGGACCTTGTTATCCTTGGTGTTGAGGATCTTCCACATCCCATCGGGGTCCTTTCCTCGGAAGATGTTGCAGATCACTGAAGCCTCACTCCCCGGCTCATATCGCCACATTGGCACAGCTCACGCCTAGAGATGTTGGATTCGGCGATGGAACATCACATGGACCACATCCACCAGGGTGACACCCCTGTCGATGATGGCCTTGATACATCTCCGTCGTATCTACTTTTCCAAACACGTTTGCTCTTGTTTTGGACTCTAATTTGCATGATTTGAATGAAACTAACCCCGACTAACGTTTTCAGTGGAACTACCATGGTGTTGTTTTTGTGCAGAAATAGAAGTTCTCGGAATTGGATGAAACTTTTTGGAGATTTTTTATGGAATATATGAGGAATTTTGGAACCTAGGCCCGCTGGAGGGGCCCACCCTGTGCCCACAAGGCACCAGGACGCGCCTACCCCCTCCTAGGCGCGCTCTGGTGGGTTGTGGGGCCCTCGTGGCTCCACTGAACCTAATCTAGATACTATAAATTCCTATTTACCGAGAAAAAGTAGGAGGGCCGGAGCCGAGAAAAAGTAGGATGCCTGTTTCACGATAAGGAGCCGCCGCCACCTCCTGTTCTTCATCGGGAGGCCAGATCTGGAGTCCGTTCTGGGCTCCGGAGAGGGGGATTCGTCATCATCGTCATTACCAACCATCCTCCATCACTAATTTCATGATGCTCACCACCGGAGTGAGTAATATGTCCGTAGGCTTGCTGGATGGATATGAGTTGGATGAGATTCATCATGTAATCGAGTTAGTTTTGTTAGGGCTTGATCCCTAGTATCCACTATGTTCTAAGATTGATGTTGCTATGACTTTCCAATGCTTAATGTTGGTCACTAGCGCCCGAGTGTCATGATTTCAGATCGGAACCGTTTATGTTTTCACCAATATATTTGTGTTCTTGATCCTACCATGCAAGTTATATGCACCTATTACGTGTTATGGGCCGCCTACCCCAAGCTGACAATAATTGGGATTCTTTCCGATGATTTCCGTAGTTTCAGGAGTTCATGCATTCACTATGTGTTAATGCTTTGTTCCGGTTCTCTATTAAAAGGAGGCCTTAATATCCCTTAGTTTCCTTATGGACCCCATTGCTGATAATCCCCGAGTGCAAGGAATCGTTGTAGCAATTTCCAAAGGTGGAAGTGATAAGTATGGAGTGTCAAACCCACAAGGAGCTAAATGTAAGATCAATATTCTCTCGAGTCCTATCTACCACTGATACGACTCTACGTACACCGAACGTTTGCTTCCGTCTAGAAACGAGAAATAAACTACGTTGTGGGTATGAAGAGGATAACTTTGTATGATATCGGAGAGCTAAAATATAAAAATAGGTGTTGCTAACATAAAGTTAGAATATATTATAATATATTACAAATAGAGAGTGTGGAATAATGATTGGCTGGTGTGCGAAATTGTCCTAGGCAATTGTTAACAAGATCGGTAATCATTATTGCAATTTTATATGAGGGAGAGGCATAAGCTAACATACTTTCTCTACTTGGATCATATGCACTGATGATTGGAACTCTAGCAAGCATCCGCAACTACTGAAGATCATTAAGGTAAAACCCAACCATAGCATTAAAGTATCAAGTCCCCTTTATCCCATACGCAACAACCCCCTTACTTTAGTTTAAGCTTCTGTCACTCTAGCAACCCACTATAAGCGAATCAGGAACGTATTACAACACCCTACAGCGATAACCCTTCATGTGTGCGCGGCATGAAAGGCACCATAGGACAGCACCAAAATAAAACATACAACACAAACCAATCTAGATCATCAATCAACCCAAAAGACAAAAGAAATCTACTCAAAACATCATAGGATGGCAACACATCATTGGATCATAATATGTGGCACAAAGCAACATGTTCAAGTAGGGGATTACAATGGGGTGCGGGAGAGTGGACCGCCGAAAAGAGATGAGGAAGGTGATGTTGATGAAGTCGATCATCGCAGCGATGATTCCCCAAGTGGCACTCCGGCGACACCGAGAGAGAGAAGGGGAGAGAGTCTCCCCCTTGTGCTTCCTCCTCCATGGCCTCCCCCCTATATGGGGAGAGGTTCTCCCTCGATTCCTTGGTCTCCATGGCGATGATGGCCCCCTCCGGCATCCTCCTCCATGGCCTCCGATAATGATGGCCCCCTCCGGCAGGGTTCCAGAGAGGGCCTAGATTGATTTTTCGTGGCTACAGAGGCTTGCGGCGGTGGAACTTCCAATCTAGGTTTCTTTCTGGGGGATTTGGTATTTATACGAATTTTTGGCATCGGTCTCACGTCAAGGGGGTCCACGAGGCAGCGACAAGATAGGAGCACCTCCCGGGGGGCAGGGCGCACCCCCTACCTCGCCGTCGCCTCAGGACTCTTCTGGCCCAACTCCGATGCCTCGGGGGTCTCTTTTGGTACATAAAAATCACCGTAAATTTTCAGCCCATTCCTAGAACTTCTATTTCTACACAAAGAATGACACCACAGTAGTTCTGCTAAAAACATCGTCAGTCCGGGTTAGTTCTAATCAAATCATACCAAAACCATTGTAAACATGGCATGAATACTTCATAAATTATAGATACGTTGGAGACGTATCAGCATCCCCAAGCTTAATTCCTGCTCGTCCTCGAGTAGGTAAATGATAAAAGAAATAATTTATGAAGTGTGAATGCTAGCATAGTGCATAAGTTTGACCAATGATAGTCCCAAACACTTTTTCTAGCATCATTATATATCATAAACAGTTGCTCATCTCATAAGACTTCTCATGATCAAGTAACAAGCTATTCACATGTTAAAGTATAGACCATAAAGTTTCTTGAAGACTAACAAACTACGTTCTCAGTCACCAAACAATTGCAATTCATCTTACTTTCAGGAAGGGTCTATGTAAGAGCTTTGATTTAGCAAATTCCACATACTCAACTATCATATAGTATTCCATGATTGCTAACACTCAAAGCATATTTTTAGAACAAATAGCATTCGTCAAACACAGAGGAAGATAGGGGCTTAATGTTTTGCCTCCCAACTTATTTATCATGTAGATAATTTTCAACAATAATAATGCACGATCAAATATATTTAAATGACCATATATGCTTGGATCTTTCCCCACCACATGATGCTTGCCAACTAAAGAATAATTGAGGTTTAAATAAGAAGGAATACTATTGACTATTACATAAAAGTAAATACATGAAAGTAAAAGATAGGCCCTTCACAGAGGGAAGCAGAGGTTGTCATGCGCTTTTTAATTTTGGATGTGCAAACCCTTAATGCAAAGGAACGTCATGTTGTATTGCCCTTTGTGATAGCAACCTTTATTATGCAGTCCGTTGCTATTATTTCCTTACCATCACAAGTTCGTACAATGCTTATTTTCCTGATATGGGTTATACGAGTGGTATGCGAGTTCCCTGATGTGTTCCCGGAAGAACTACCAGGCATGCCACCAAACCGAGAGATCGAATTCAGCATCGAACTAGCACCTGACACCGCTCCCATTTATAAGAAGCCATATAGAATGGCACCCTCAGAATTGGTGGAGTTGAAGAAGCAGATAAAGGAATTATTGGACAAAGGATTTATACGAGCCAGCTCCTCACCATGGGGTTCGCCCGTATTGTTCGCCAAGAAGAAGGATGGGACACTGAGACTATGCATAGACTATCGAGCCCTCAATATGGTCACCATCAAAAACAAATACCCGATGCCACGGATAAATGATTTGTTTGACCAACTCGCACAAGCTAAAGTATTTTCAAAGATTGATTTGAGATCAGGATACCATCAACTGAAGGTACGAACAGAGGATATCCCCAAGACAGCATTCACTTCCAGATATGGGTTATACGAGTTCACAGTGATGCCTTTTGGTCTAACAAACGCCCCCGCATTTTTCGTCCACCTCATGAACAAAGTATTCATGAAATTCATGGACAAATTTGTGGTGGTATTCATTGACGACATTCTGGTTTACTCAAGGACACCAGAAGAACATGCTGAACACCTCAGAATTGTTTTGGGAGAATTGAGGAAACATCAGTTGTACGCCAAATTTAGCAAATGCGAATTTTGGCTAAGACAAGTTGGTTTCTTGGGCCATATTTTGAACCAAGAAGGCGTGGCCGTGGACCCAGAAAAAGTCAAGGCCATACTAGACTGGAAGCCACCCGCGAATGTTACAGATGTGCGGAGTTTCCTAGGGATGGTCGGGTATTACAGGAGGTTTATTGAAGGATTCTCCACTGTGGCAAAGCCTATGACCCAACTACTCAAGAAAGACAAGAAATTCGTATGGACGGAAGCATGTGAGCAGAGCTTCCAAGAACTCAAGAAAAAGCTGACAACCGCACCAGTCTTAACTGTGCCAGACATACACAAGAGTTTTGAAGTATATTGTGACGCGTCCCGAAAAGGTCTTGGATGTGTGCTAATGCAGGATGGAAAAGTTGTCGCATATGCCTCCAGACAGCTGCGAAAGCATGAGGAAAATTACCCAACACATGACTTGGAACTAGCAGCAGTTATACATGCACTCAAGGAGTGGAGGCACTTTCTGTTGGGAAATCGTTGTGAAATATATACGGACCATAAGAGCCTCAAATATATTTTCACACAGCCAGAGCTGAATTTACGCCAACGACGCTGGTTGGAACTGGTCAAGGACTATGACGTCGGTATTCACTACCACCCAGGGAAAGCAAATGTAGTGGCCGATGCCCTTAGTCGAAACCCCAGCCCGGACAGTGATGGTCAGCAAAACTTGAGGCCTGAGTTTCAGCGAGAGTTCACTCGGCTCAACATGATGTTAGTCTCTGAGGGCACCATATCGAACCTGGAGATACAACCCACCCTAGTGGAACAAATCAAGAAGGCTCAACAGGGACATCCCAGTATCGAAGGCATAAAGAAGAAAATGAACCGTAGTAAGACTTCAGAATTCGTCACGGACAGTGAAGGAACATTATGGTACCGGGACAGACTTTGCGTACCTAACATTGAGGAACTCAAGCAACAGATCTTGACGGAGAGCCACACCGCTCCATACTCGATACATCCTGGAGGAACCAAAATGTACAAGGACATTCAGGAAAGATTTTGGTGGCACGGTATGAAAAGAGATATAGCCACATTCATTGCTTGTTGTGATTCATGTCAGCGCATCAAGGCCGAGCACCAAAAGCCAGCAGGGCTACTCCAGCCTAACAGGATACCGGAGTGGAAATGGGATGAAATCGGAATGGACTTCATTGTCGGATTACCCCGATCACACGCGGAAATGACGCCATATGGGTCATCACAGACCGACTAACCAAGGTTGCACACTTCATTCCCGTGAAGACTACCTACTCCACACAAAGACTGGCAAAACTCTATCTCTCCCGTATAGTTTGCTTGCACGGAGTCCCAAAGACTATAATACCTGACCGAGGCACCCAATTCGTCTCCAAATTTTGGGAACACCTACAACAAGCTCTGGGCACACAACTGACTTTCAGTACAGCATACCACCCTCAGACAGATGGACAAACAGAACGTGTAAACCAAATCCTGGAGGATATGCTAAGAGCCTGTGTGCTCACCTATGGAACCAGTTGGGAAGAGAGTTTGCCGTATGCCGAATTTGCGTACAACAACAGTTACCAAACCAGTTTGCAAATGGCACCCTTTGAAGCATTGTACGGACGGAGGTGTCGTACCCCATTGAATTGGTCAGAAACAGGTGACAGCCGTATCTTCGGCCCAGATATGCTTAAGGAGGTCGAGGAAAAAGTTAAACAAATCAGGGACAGACTCAAGACAGCACAGAGCCGACAAAAGAGCTACTATGATCAGAAGCATCGTGAGGTCAGCTTTGAACCCGGTGATTCCGTATACCTCCGAGTATCTCCTATGAGGGGTCTGCAACGGTTCAAAATTAAGGGGAAAGATTTATTGGACCATTTTGTGTGAAGGCACGAAGAGGCACGGTAGCCTACCAACTAGACCTACCCAAGGAGCTGTCAGACGTCCATGACGTATTCCACGTCTCGCAGTTGAGGAAATGTGTGAGTAACCCGGAGAAACATGTACCTCATGAGGACATTGATATGCAACCAGATCTCACCTACAGAGAAAGGCCAGTAAAGATTTTAGAAGAGTCTGAACGGAGGACCCGTCAGAAAACGACAAAAAATTTCAGGGTCCAGTGGAGCAACCACACTGAGGATGAAGCCACATGGGAAAGGGAAGATTTCCTCCGAGCAGAGTATCCATATCTATTTGAGGATCAGCAGAAATCTCGAGGACGAGATTTTTCCTAAGGGGGTAGGTGTTGTGACACCCAAGTTTTTAGTTGGATTTTTCAAAAGATTTTATTTGACTTGAAGGGAGTGATTTAAAAAATTTTCTTCAAGAGAACTCTCACTCTCAAATATTTTTCTTTATGGCAAAATATTTATTTGAATTCACCCAAGATCCTCCTTTGGTCTTGGAGGTTCTTGCTTTTCATTGGACTCAAGACAAAATGTTTTCATTTGAGAAAATAACCTTTGAAATATTTTTTGAGAATGCACTATGGCTTTTGGAAAGTCCTTTGCCACTTTCAACTATTCCTTCTTGCCATGGCATAAGTGCAAATCCTCTCTCCTAACCTTTCCCTCACCTCTGGATCATGATTTGCATCAAATCCAGCAAGTTGAACCTCCTCATGTGATCATTTCCATTCAAATTCTATTCAAATAAATTTCTGTCTTCTCTTATAGCACTTGGAGATTTACAAAGGAACTCCTTCTTCTGTTTTGACTTTTACCACCAGACTTCTTTCCCCTCCTAGTCCTCTGAACCCTCAACTTAGAACCATGAAGATCCACTGGTCTCCAGTTCAAAAATTTCAAACTACATCAACTGCAAGTTTGGACCAGATTTGGCAAATTTGGTGAAATTCATTCAAAACTTTCTCCAAAAATTCCAAGTAAATTCATGCAGCCCCTGGGTGCTTTGAGTGATCATCTCACCAAGTTACAGCTCCAGAAAAATTTATCTCTTTACCAAAACCTACTGTCGAACACCTGCAATGCTTGGTCACTGTCAAGATTCAGTAAGTTCAGAGTTCAGTCAAGTGGCTTCTGTCGTTTTCTTCAGAAACGGGCATCGATCTCGCCAGTACCCTCGCGTCGCCTTGCTCCTCGTCCTCGCCCTCTCGTTCCTGCACCGCACGAGTGCCTGGCATCTTGCGGGCGTCGGCGACGAGCAGCAGAAGGTGCGCCGCCCCGTGACCGACGCCGGCGGCGGCTTTGCGGACGCCAGCGGGAGACACGGCGCCGCCGACTCCACCCAGCGCCGCCCAAACCACCGGAGCCCGCCGCGTGGCCGTCCACTCCCCCGAATGCGCTGCCGCTCTCGTCGTGAACCCCAGGGCGCGGAGCGCGCTCTCTGCCGCCGTTGAGCCCGTGCGGTCACCTCACCGTGGGCAGACGCCATTACGCCAGGGCCAGCTCCGTTTAGCTGCAAAACGAGTCCCGTAACATCCACTGATGCTGCTCGACCGCTCAAACCCTCTGCCAACCCACTGCTCCGCCGTAATCGCTCGCCGGAGATTCTCCGTTCACGGCCACCCCGTCGATCTGCCTATAAATAGGGGCCCCGAGCTTCAACTCGAGCACCCACCAGCCCTACACTTCCCCTAGAGCACGCCCAGCCACTGGAAGAGCCCCGAGGAGGTCTCCTTCCTCGACTCCGGCCGCCGCAATCCGCCACGGGATCCAGCCCGATTCGCCCCCGTGTGTGCTCCACAGCCCCCATTCTCTTGCCAGTAGCTTCTCCTTGCATCACCCGTTCTGACCCGCGCCTCAATTCGTACTTTGCAGCCCTCCACCGGAGTTCCCCAACCTCACCCGAACCGCCGTCCGCCGGAGATAGTGTCGCCGTCGACGTGGTGCTCCCCGTTGGACGAGTCCACCACCCACCGACGCGGAAGAAGACACTAAAGCTCTTGGTACCCTCCGTTTCTCCTAACTCGCCGTGGTTCGACGCCGGCGTCCACCGCCGTCTTCGGGCGCCGGCGAGCTTTCAAACCTGACATGCGGGCCCCGCGTGTCAGCCTCTGTTTTATTTCCCCGAACCGTTTTCTGTTGGCGCCTTCGGGCAAAATACGTTTTCTCCTTGCGCTTGCGCATTCCCAGCCGAAGCGTTTTCTGTTTTCTCAGTTAAAACCCTGGAACTTTTCTGTTTCATTACAGAAAGGTCCCTGGACAGAAACCTTTATAACTTTTTAATGAAAAGGTATTTTTGAGTGATTCTTTTTCTGTCAATCTCCAAATTTTGTCTAGTTTTTTATGGGATTTATTTGAAAAATATTTGGCAAAGTTTCTGTGCATGTGTTGGTTTTCACGTTAGTACCCCGTTTCGTGATTGCCGTAGGTTCCGGGAGAGGGGACGGAGCCGCGAACTTCGCCGAGCTAGACTCCGACTTCTCCGAACCAGGCAAGCATGTTTGAACATTTGATATGGCAGATGTTTTGCATGTTCATGTGAAAGTTTGTGCGTGGCATGTGAGTGTCGATAAATACCTCGTTGCTTGTAAGGCAACGACCCGGTTGTTCCGAAGTTGCGATGACCTCTGATGAGAGGTGGCCTAATCATGTAGTGACATGAAGGGCAGCAAGGTGGTACTGTTGTAGCATGCCAGCCTTGCGTCATCCGACTTTCTTCGACGTTAACGTGGTTGGAGCCACGTTATCGATCTTTTCCCGCATGTTCCAAAGTTGCGATGACCTCTGATGAGAGGTGGCCTAATCATGTGGTGACATGAAGGGCAGCAAGGTGGTACTGTTGTAGCATGCCAGCCTTGTGTCATCCGACTTTTCCGACGTTAACATGGTTGGAGCCGTGTTATCGTCCCTTCCCCTTTCCGTGCTACCACATGTCTCATTGCCAGGATACGGTTTAGTAAGTTGGTAACCTCTTTCCGTGTACACACCAAACAGAGAGGCCGGGATGATGGTACCTTGGCCCAGGATTAAAGCCAGTCATTCGGTCAGGGGGCATGGGTGTTTCCGGTTGGGACCGAGAGGGGGGCACCCCCTTATAGCGCGCGTATAGAAATTTGATCCCATGCTACGCGAGGTTGTAGCCTCCCCGACTCAGGGTTTTTCCTGAATGTTGCCGAGGGTGATCCCTGGCTTCGGATGGTTAAATTGGGTGTGTACTGGTTAGACGTGTTCCTTCCAGAACACCGTAGACGGAACTAGTCCCCGTGACTACTGAAATCCGTTGGCTGTGGTTAAGTACAAACTCTGCAGAGTCAATTCTTTCCAAATCATCGTATCCATGATCAGTAATGTAGACTTTATATCCAAATCTATCCGTGTGAAAATCTTGCCCCCGGTGAACAAGCTCAAGTGGTAAATTCAATTTCATTGTTATCCCTGTGGATGGACTAACATTATATTTGTCTCGTGCTTGTGATAAATTATATTCCCGAACTATTGTATTGTTGTGTTACAATATAAGCCCTTTATGAGACCTCGCGCAGACGTCCGACTGTGGCGTGTACTCGTTTCTCAATTTCGATATAAGCCCTTTATGTGATGTCGCTCAGACGTCCGACTGCGGCATGCACTGTCTTTACTTTCTGTTATAAGCCCTTTATGTGGTGTCGCCCCGACGCCCGACTGTGGCATTATTGTTCTGCATTTTCCGCTCGAGGAGTCTTTCAGACACTCGTTTGGCACCTGTATTATTATTCCGCATTTTCCGCTCGAGGAGTCTTTCAGACACTCGTTTGGCACCTGTACTATTATTCCGCATTTTCCGCTCGAGGAGTCTTTCAGACACTCGTTTGGCACCTGTACTATTATTCCGCATTTTCCGCTCGAGGAGTCTTTCAGACACTCGTTTGGCACCTGTATTATTATTCCGCATTTTCCTCTCGAGGAGTCTTTCAGACACTCGTTTGGCACCAGTATTACTATTCTGCAGTTTCCGCTCGAGGCGTCATTCAGACCCTCGCTTGGCACCCAGTATTTATCATCTCTGTGTCTGATCGCACTTGTTAACTTATTCATGTGCTCCATGTTTGCATTTGTTATACCTTATGTCCGAACTGTCTTGCGAGTACTTTCATAGTACTCACCTGGCTTGTTGATTTGGCCAGATGTTGACGAAGGCGATCTCTTGGATGAAGAGTTTGATAGCGCATCCGACGCCTAGAGGAGTCCCAGTCAGTCCTGCGCGATCCCGGATATTGGTCACTTGTATCGTTTACGCTTCCGCCACCCGCAATAAGTATTCTCGAGCCTCACTCCGACGCTCGAAGAGTTGTAGTATGCTGGAATCATGTCACTCGCTTCGCGATGATATTTCCACCACCGTTTTTATCGTGAGTTAGTAGTTTGCCACCCTATCCGCCGTATTGTTTTATCGGCGTGCATGTAATAAATTGTTGGGCAGTCTCTGCTCAACTTTGTATTATATTTAGTACTCCTGGTATTTTTCTTCTGTGACCAATGTATTGTCTATCAGTGAGAAGGAATTCTTCCTCGCTGGTCCGTAACAGGGATTGGTTTCTCAATAATTATTTTATTGAAAAACCGGTCGTGACAAGCTTGGTATCAGAGCCAGGCTGACTGTAGGAAGCCACTAGGTGCGATCGCTAATCGGTTATTAGCGTCTTTAGTGCTTCTTCAGCATTTTGCAATTGTAGCTATTTTCTGTTGGTCATCATAAAATTTATGACATGACTACTCAGAATTTTTGCCTACTTTTGTAGATGGCTGGCAGCGGCTGTGAGAATCGAGTGTTCACCAACGTGCCCGAGGGGTTTGTCAAGCTCCTCGTCTCCATCACCAAGCTCGCGATCGGGCCAGCAGCTCGCCCGGAGTTCACACTCTATCAGCACAAGCTCAGTGACGACGTGTCTATGCACCAGGCTGTGGTGCAATTCAGGGGAGGACGATCTGCTGCTCGCCATTTCCGTTTTACGGGAAGGGCCATGCCTACGGAGAGGCATGCCATGCAGATGGCTGCCCGTGAGGCGATAGCTCGCCTTCGGGACATCCTTCCTACGATGAAGACTCGTCGCTACCGCTACCTCCCATGCCATGTGCCTTACACCAGCCACTATGCGTTCGCCTGCCATCGGGGAGAGCGAGATGAAGCCATCGAGATGGTTGTGGAGTATCTCAAGGCTCTGGAGGAGTCTTTCGACAACCTCGTAGATGATCTTGTGGCTGCCCGCATGGACTTAGTCCGGGGCGGTCCTGCCAGCAGGAAGGAGCTTCTCCACACGGCGCCGCCTCTGACATTCGTCTCGTCTTCAGCCTCGTATGCACCGGCCGTTTTGGCCACTGCTCGCCGTCTGCCTACCACTGAGGAGTTCGACCGAGTCATCGCTCCTACTCCAGTCAGAGCCGCACCGCCTGCCGCACGCGCTCTACCGCCAGTCGCCCCCGCACCATCACCGCAGCGCAGCGTCGCACGCCAGGAACCAGCTAGAGAGGAGGAGGTTGATTCTCCTGGACCGCTGAGCCTTGCCATCGGCAAGGGGAAGGAGATCTTCACCATCTCCGACTGAGAGCACCGAGTAGCCGCGTGTTATGCCTGCTTGTATGATGTGTTGTTTTTATCTGTACGCTAGTTTGTATTGGTGTGTTTGCTGCCTTCCGGAGTAGTACGCTAGTTTTTAATAACATGTCAGGATTGTGTACGCACAACCTGAGTGCTGTATCTTGTGTTTGCTTTCGCATGTAAGATTTGTGTTAAGCACTTCTTCTCCGTGAAAATCATTTGTGTTTCTTGAAAACCTTGAAGCCTTTTTGATTATTGCCTTTGCAAGGGTTTTCCTGCGCTACACGGTTTTTCTCATGGGTTTTGCAAATGATACCCCAGACTGGAAAAATGTCTCGCCCTTGGACTCGCTCTATGCCCAATCAGCCAGAAGAGGTTTACGGAACACAGACCAGCAACAATTTCACTCAGGGTCAGTCCAGCCAACAGGACAGCGAAGCGGCACTATCTCAAGTATGCCGTCTCTTCGAGCAAAGCCAGCAACAGCACCAGGAGATGATGAACCATGTCATCAACATGGGAAACCACCGTGAACCCTATCAACCACATTCCAAGTTATCTGAGTTACAGAAGACTCGCCCCTCAACTTTTGCTCACACCGACAGGCCACTGGAAGCCGATGATTGGCTTCGCGAGATTGAAAGGAAACTGATTATCGCTCAATGCTCAGATCATGAGAAGGTGCTTTATGCACCACACTACCTTACTGGAGCAGCCGCAGCATGGTGGGAAAACTTCCTACACATGCACCCCAGGGAACACAACATCACCTGGGAAGAATTCAAGGAAGGCTTCCGTGGGGCACACATTCCCAGGAGCATCCTAAAGATCAAGAAGAGAGAGTTTGATGACCTGAAGCAAAGAGGCATGACCGTCACAGAATACAACGGCCAGTTTACCCAACTGTCTCGTTATGCCTACGACGAGCACATGACAGAAAACAAGAAGATGGAAAAATTCCTGGACGGCCTGGCACCAGCATTAAGATGCCAACTGATTGTACACACCTTTCCGGATTTTAAGACGCTGGTGGACAAGGCCATCACCCTGGAGAATGAGCGCCGTAGTCTGGAAGATATCCGCAAGCGGAAGAGGGACAAGACGACTCTTGCCCGCAGCAACCGAGGCAAGACTGAGGTCCCAAGGACAGACACGAGGAGATCCACGACTACTGAGCCAAGACCCGTCGGACAATTTCATGCCAGAGACAAGGAGTTCACATACCGTCCAGGGGTCACCTGCTATGCTTGTGGTCAACAAGGGCATTATGCTAAACAGTGCCCGAAGCCAAGAGACTCGGCACCCAAGCCGAACAATGGTGGAAACAATCCAGCCCCCAAGCGCAACAACTTCAATCCCAGCAACAACCACAGGAAGGGTCACTTGAACCATGTGACCAGGGAAGAAGCGCAGAATGCCCCAGACATCGTGCTCGGTACGTTCCCTGTCAACACAGTACCTGCCACGGTTTTGTTTGATTCTGGAGCTTCCCATTCGTTCGTTTCGAAGAGTTTTGTTTCGCAACATGGTTTTCCGATACTCCCCTTGGAAAAATCTATGATCATCAAGTCCCCCGGAAATAAGCAAATTGCTCAGGGTTACTGCCAAGGAGTGGTCATTGAGTTCGAAGGACTACCATTCCACGCGAATCTCATCGTGTTGGAAAGTAAAGGACTGGATGTCATTTTAGGAATGGACTGGTTGACCACCAACAAAGGATTCATCGACTGTTTCAATCGGACAGTGATTCTCACTCACCATCACGGCAAGACAATAAGAGTTTCCGCTCAAGAAAGGCCACGATCACAGAAACCAAAACTGAACAAGATGGACATCGCAGAATTAAGAAAAGTGCCAGTGGTATGCGAGTTCCCTGATGTGTTCCCGGAAGAACTACCAGGTATGCCACCAGACCGAGAGATCGAATTCAGCATTGAATTAGCACCTGGCACCGCTCCCATTTATAAGAAGCCGTATAGAATGGCACCCTCAGAATTGGTGGAGTTGAAGAAGCAGATAAAAGAATTATTGGACAAGGGATTTATACGAGCCAGCTCCTCACCATGGGGTTCGCCCGTATTGTTCGCCAAGAAGAAGGATGGGACACTGAGACTATGCATAGACTATCGAGCCCTCAATATGGTCACCATCAAAAACAAATACCCGATGCCACGGATAAATGATTTGTTTGACCAGCTCGCACAAGCTAAAGTATTTTCAAAGATTGATTTGAGATCAGGATACCATCAACTGAAGGTACGAACAGAGGATATCCCCAAGACAGCTTTCACTTCCAGATATGGGTTATACGAGTTCACAGTGATGCCTTTTGGTCTAACAAACGCCCCCGCATATTTCGTCCACCTCATGAACAAAGTATTCATGAAATTCATGGACAAATTTGTGGTGGTATTCATTGACGACATTCTGGTTTACTCAAGGACACCAGAAGAACATGCTGAGCACCTCAGAATTGTTTTGGGAGAATTGAGGAAACATCAGTTGTACGCCAAGTTTAGCAAATGCGAATTTTGGCTAAGACAAGTTGGTTTCTTGGGCCATATATTGAACCAAGAAGGCGTGGCCGTAGACCCAGAAAAAGTCAAGGCCATACTAGACTGGAAGCCACCCGCGAATGTTACAGATGTGCGGAGTTTCCTAGGAATGGCCGGATATTACAGGAGATTTATTGAAGGATTCTCCACTGTGGCAAAGCCTATGACCCAACTACTCAAGAAAGACAAGAAATTCGTATGGACGGAAGCATGTGAGCAGAGCTTCCAAGAACTCAAGAAAAAACTGACAACCGCACCAGTCTTAACTGTGCCAGACATACACAAGAGTTTTGAAGTATATTGTGACGCGTCCCGAAAAGGTCTCGGATGTGTACTAATGCAGGATGGCAAAGTTGTCGCATATGCCTCCAGACAACTGCGAAAGCATGAGGAAAATTACCCAACACATGACTTGGAACTAGCAGCAGTTATACATGCACTCAAGGAGTGGAGGCACTTTCTGTTGGGAAATCGCTGTGAAATATATACGGACCATAAGAGCCTCAAATATATCTTCACACAGCCAGAGCTGAATTTACGCCAACGACGCTGGTTGGAACTGGTCAAGGACTATGACGTCGGCATCCACTACCACCCAGGAAAAGCAAATGTAGTGGCCGATGCCCTTAGTCGAAACCCCAGCCCGGACAGTGACGGTCAGCAAAACTTGAGGCCTGAGTTTCAGCGAGAGTTCACTCGGCTCAACATGATGTTAGTCTCTGAGGGCACCATATCGAACCTGGAGATACAACCCTCCCTAGTGGAACAAATCAAGAAGGCTCAACAGGGACATCCCAGTATCGAAGGCATAAAGAAGAAAATGAACCGTAGTAAGACTTCAGAATTCGTCACGGACAGTGAAGGAACATTATGGTACCGGAACAGACTTTGCGTACCTAACATTGAGGAACTCAAGCAACAGATCTTGACGGAAAGCCACACCGCTCCATACTCGATACATCCTGGAGGAACCAAAATGTACAAGGACATCCAGGAAAGATTTTGGTGGCACGGTATGAAAAGAGATATAGCCACATTCGTTGCTTGTTGCGATTCATGTCAGCGCATCAAGGCCGAGCACCAAAAGCCAGCAGGGCTACTCCAGCCTAACAGGATACCGGAGTGGAAATGGGATGAAATCGGAATGGACTTCATTGTCGGATTACCCCGATCACAGCGTGGAAATGACGCCATATGGGTCATCACAGACCGACTAACCAAGGTTGCTCACTTCATTCCCGTGAAGACTACCTACTCCACACAAAGACTGGCAAAACTCTATCTCTCCCGTATAGTTTGCTTGCACGGAGTCCCAAAGACTATAATATCAGACCGAGGCACCCAATTCGTCTCCAAATTTTGGGATCACCTACAACAAGCTCTGGGCACACAACTAGCTTTCAGTACAGCATACCACCCTCAGACAGATGGACAAACAGAACGTGTAAACCAAATCCTAGAGGATATGCTAAGAGCCTGTGTGCTCACCTATGGATCCAGTTGGGAAGAGAGTTTGCCCGTATGCCGAATTTGCGTACAACAACAGTTACCAAGCCAGCTTGCAAATGGCACCCTTTGAAGCATTGTACGGACGGAGGTGTCGTACCCCATTGAATTGGTCAGAAACAGGTGACAGCCGTATCTTCGGCCCAGATATGCTTAAGGAGGCCGAGGAAAAAGTTAAACAAATCAGGGACAGACTCAAGACAGCACAGAGCCGACAAAAGAGCTACTATGATCAGAAGCATCGTGAGGTCAGCTTTGAACCTGGTGATTCCGTATACCTCCGAGTATCTCCTATGAGGGGTCTGCAACGGTTCAAAATAAAGGGGAAACTAGCCCCAAGATTTATTGGACCATTTTGTGTGAAGGCACGAAGAGGCACGGTAGCCTACCAACTAGACCTACCCAAGGAGCTGTCAGACGTCCATGACGTATTCCACGTCTCGCAGTTGAGGAAATGTGTGAGTAACCCGGAGAAACATGTACCTCATGAGGACATTGATATGCAACCAGATCTCACCTACAGAGAAAGGCCAGTAAAGATTTTAGAAGAGTCTGAACGGAGGACCCGTCAGAAAACGACAAAATTTTCAGGGTCCAGTGGAGCAACCACACTGAGGATGAAGCCACATGGGAAAGGGAAGATTTCCTCCGAGCAGAGTATCCATATCTATTTGAGGATCAGCAGAAATCTCGAGGACGAGATTTTTCCTAAGGGGGTAGGTGTTGTGACACCCAAGTTTTTATTGGATTTTTCAAAAGATTTTATTTGACTTGAAGGGAGTGATTTAAAAATTTTCTTCAAGAGAACTCTCACTCTCAAATATTTTCTTTATGGCAAAAATTTTATTTGGATTCACCCAAGATCTGCCTTTGACCTTGGAGGTTCTTGCTTTTCATTGGACTCAAGACAAAATGTTTTCATTTGAGAAAATAACCTTTGAAATATTTTTGAGAATGCACTATGGCTTTTGGAAAGTCCTTTGCCACTTTCAACTATTCCTTCTTGCCATGGCATAAGTGCAAATCCTCTCTCCTAACCCTTCCCTCACCTTTGGATCATGATTTGCATCAAATCCAGCAAGTTGAACCTCCTCATGTGATCATTTCCATTCAAATTCTATTCAAATAATTTCTGTCTTCTCTTATAGCACTTGGAGATTTACAAAGGAACTCCTTTTTCTGTTTTGATTTTTGCCACCAAACTTCTTTCCCCTCCTAGTCCTTTGAACCCTCAACCTAGAACCATGAAGATCCACTGGTCTCCAGTTCAAAATTTCAAACTACATCAGCTGCAAGTTTGGACCAGATTTGCCAAATTTGGTGAAATTCATTCAAAACTTTCTCCAAAAATTCCAAGTAAATTCATGCAGCCCCTGGGTGCTTTGAGTGATCATCTCACCAAGTTACAGCTCCAGAAAAATTTATCTCTTTACCAAAACCTACTGTCGAACACCTGCAATGCTTGGTCACTGTCAAGTTCAGTAAGTTCAGAGATTCAGTCAGTGGCTGCTGTCGTTTTCTTCAGAAACGGGCATCGATCTCGCCAGTACCCTCGCGTCGCCTTGCTCCTCGTCCTCGCCCTCTCGTTCCTGCACCGCACGAGTGCCTGGCATCTTGCGGGCGTCGGCGACGAGCAGCAGAAGGTGCGCCGCCCCGTGACCGACGCCGGCGGCGGCTTTGCGGACGCCAGCGGGAGACACGGCGCCGCCGACTCCACCCAGCGCCGCCCAAACCACCGGAGCCCGCCGCGTGGCCGTCCACTCCCCCGAATGCGCTGCCGCTCTCGTCGTGAACCCCAGGGCGCGGAGCGCGCTCTCTGCCGCCGTTGAGCCCGTGCGGTCACCTCACCGTGGGCAGACGCCATTACGCCAGGGCCAACTCCGTTTAGCTGCAAAACGAGTCCCGTAACATCCACTGATGCTGCTCGACCGCTCAAACCCCCTGCCAACCCACTGCTCCGCCGTAATCGCTCGCCGGAGATTCTCCGTTCACGGCCACCCCGTCGATCTGCCTATAAATAGGGGCCCCGAGCTTCAACTCGAGCACCCACCAGCCCTACACTTCCCCTAGAGCACGCCCAGCCACTGGAAGAGCCGCGAGGGGGTCTCCTTCCTCGACTCCGGCCGCCGCGATCCGCCACGGGATCCAGCCCGATTCGCCCCCGTGTGTGCTCCGCAGCCCCCATTCTCTTGCCAGTAGCTTCTCCTTGCATCACCCGTTCTGACCCGCGCCTCAATTCGTACTTTGCAGCCCTCCACCGGAGTTCCCCAACCTCACCCGAACCGCCGTCCGCCGGAGATAGTGTCGCCGTCGACGTGGTGCTCCCCGTTGGACGAGTCCACCACCCACCGACGCGGAAGAAGACACTGAAGCTCTTGGTACCCTCCGTTTCTCCTAACTCGCCGTGGTTCGACGCCGGCGTCCACCGCCGTCTTCGGGCGCCGGCGAGCTTTCAAACCTGACATGCGGGCCCCGCGTGTCAGCCTCTGTTTTATTTCCCCGAACCGTTTTCTGTTGGCGCCTTCGGGCAAAATACGTTTTCTCCTTGCGCTTGCGCATTCCCAGCCGAAGCGTTTTCTGTTTTCTCAGTTAAAACCCTGGAACTTTTCTGTTTCATTACAGAAAGGTCCCTGGACAGAAACCTTTATAACTTTTTAATGAAAAGGTATTTTTGAGTGATTCTTTTTCTGTCAATCTCCAAATTTTGTCTAGTTTTTTATGGGATTTATTTGAAAAATATTTGGCAAAGTTTCTGTGCATGTGTTGGTTTTCACGTTAGTACCCCGTTTCGTGATTGCCGTAGGTTCCGGGAGAGGGGACGGAGCCGCGAACTTCGCCGAGCTAGACTCCGACTTCTCCGAACCAGGCAAGCATGTTTGAACATTTGATATGGCAGATGTTTTGCATGTTCATGTGAAAGTTTGTGCGTGGCATGTGAGTGTCGATAAATACCTCGTTGCTTGTAAGGCAACGACCCGGTTGTTCCGAAGTTGCGATGACCTCTGATGAGAGGTGGCCTAATCATGTAGTGACATGAAGGGCAGCAAGGTGGTACTGTTGTAGCATGCCAGCCTTGCGTCATCCGACTTTCTTCGACGTTAACGTGGTTGGAGCCACGTTATCGATCTTTTCCCGCATGTTCCAAAGTTGCGATGACCTCTGATGAGAGGTGGCCTAATCATGTGGTGACATGAAGGGCAGCAAGGTGGTACTGTTGTAGCATGCCAGCCTTGTGTCATCCGACTTTTCCGACGTTAACATGGTTGGAGCCGTGTTATCGTCCCTTCCCCTTTCCGTGCTACCACATGTCTCATTGCCAGGATACGGTTTAGTAAGTTGGTAACCTCTTTCCGTGTACACACCAAACAGAGAGGCCGGGATGATGGTACCTTGGCCCAGGATTAAAGCCAGTCATTCGGTCAGGGGGCATGGGTGTTTCCGGTTGGGACCGAGAGGGGGGGCACCCCCTTATAGCGCGCGTATAGAAATTTGATCCCATGCTACGCGAGGTTGTAGCCTCCCCGACTCAGGGTTTTTCCTGAATGTTGCCGAGGGTGATCCCTGGCTTCGGATGGTTAAATTGGGTGTGTACTGGTTAGACGTGTTCCTTCCAGAACACCGTAGACGGAACTAGTCCCCGTGACTACTGAAATCCGTTGGCTGTGGTTAAGTACAAACTCTGCAGAGTCAATTCTTTCCAAATCATCGTATCCATGATCAGTAATGTAGACTTTATATCCAAATCTATCCGTGTGAAAACTTGCCCCCGGTGAACAAGCTCAAGTGGTAAATTCAATTTCATTGTTATTCCTGTGGATGGACTAACATTATATTTGTCTCGTGCTTGTGATAAATTATATTCCCGAACTATTGTATTGTTGTGTTACAATATAAGCCCTTTATGAGACGTCGCGCAGACGTCCGACTGTGGCGTGTACTCGTTTCTCACTTTCGATATAAGCCCTTTATGTGATGTCGCTCAGACGTCCGACTGCGGCATGCACTGTCTTTACTTTCTGTTATAAGCCCTTTATGTGGTGTCGCCCCGACGCCCGACTGTGGCATTATTATTCTGCATTTTCCGCTCGAGGAGTCTTTCAGACACTCGTTTGGCACCTGTATTATTATTCCGCATTTTCCGCTCGAGGAGTCTTTCAGACACTCGTTTGGCACCTGTATTATTATTCCGCATTTTCCGCTCGAGGAGTCTTTCAGACACTCGTTTGGCACCTGTATTATTATTCCGCATTTTCCTCTCGAGGAGTCTTTCAGACACTCGTTTGGCACCTGTATTATTATTCCGCATTTTCCTCTCGAGGAGTCTTTCAGACACTCGTTTGGCACCAGTATTACTATTCTGCAGTTTCCGCTCGAGGCGTCATTCAGACCCTCGCTTGGCACCCAGTATTTATTATCTCTATGTCTGATCGCACTGGTTAACTTATTCATGTGCTTCATGTTTGCATTTGTTATACCTTATGTCCGAACTGTCTTGCGAGTACTTTCATAGTACTCACCTGGCTTGTTGATTTGGCCAGATGTTGACGAAGGCGATCTCTTGGATGAAGAGTTTGATAGCGCATCCGACGCCTAGAGGAGTCCCAGTCAGTCCTGCGCGATCCCGGATATTGGTCACTTGTATCGTTTACGCTTCCGCCACCCGCAATAAGTATTCTCGAGCCTCACTCCGACGCTCGAAGAGTTGTAGTATTCTGGAATCATGTCACTCGCTTCGCGATGATATTTCCACCACCGTTATTATCGTGAGTTAGTAGTTTGCCACCCTATCCGCCGTATTGTTTTATCGGCGTGTATGTAATAAATTGTTGGGCAGTCTCTGCTCAACTTTGTATTATATTTAGTACTCCTGGTATTTTTCGTCTGTGACCAATGTATTGTCTATCAGTGAGAAGGAATTCTTCCTCGCTGGTCCGTAACAGGGATTGGTTTCTCAATAATTATTTTATTGAAAAACCGGTCGTGACAGTAGGAGAACCAAGCAACACAACGTAAACAACCCCTACACATAGATAACAAATCCTCGCAACTCGGTATGTTAAAGGGGTTGTCAATCCTTTGCGGGTACAGCGCCTCAAGATAGGCAAACAGACATGAGATAACTTGTAGTAGATTGATAGATCGAACGCCAAATAAAATAAATAAGAATAAATTGCAGAAAGGTATTTTTGTATTTTGGTTGAATAGATCTGAAAATAAAAGCAAAGGAAAATAGATCGCAAAGGCAAATAATATGAGAAAGGGACCCGTGGGCCGTAGGTTTCACTAGTGGCTTCTCTCGAGAAAAATAGCAAACGGTGGGTGAACAAATTACTGTTGGGCAATTGATAGAACTTCAAATAATCATGACGATATCCAGGCAATGATCATTACATAGGCATCAGGTCCAAGATTAGTAGACCGACTCCTGCCTGCATCTACTACTATTACTCCACACATCGACCGCTATCCAGCATGCATCTAGTGTATTAAGTTCATGGAGAAATGGAGTAATGCAATAAGAACGATGACATGATGTATACAAGATCTATCTATGTAGAGATAGAACCCATCATTTTATCCTTAGTAGCAATGATACATACGTGTCGGCTCCCTTTCTGTCACTGGTATCAAGCACCATAAGATCGAGCCCACTACAAAGCACCTCTTCCCATTGCAAGATAAATAGATCAAGTTGGCCAAACAAAACGCAAATATCAGAGAAGAAATACGAGGCCATAAGTAATCATGCATAAAAGAGATCAAAGAAACTCAAATAATTTCATGGATATAAAAAGATAGATCTGATCATACACTCAAAGTTCATTGATCCCAACAAAAACACCGCAAAAAGAGTTACATCATATTGATCTCCAAGAGACCATTGTATTGAGAATTCAGAGAGAGAGAGGAAGCCATCTAGCTACTAACTACGGACCCGAAGGTCTACAAAGAACTACTCACGCATCATCGGAGAGGCACCAATGGAGGTGGTGAACCCCATCCGAGATGGTGTCTAGATTGGATCTGGTGGTTCTGGACTCTGCAGCGGCTAGATCAATATTTCGTCGACTCCCCTAGGGTTTTGGGAATATTGGGGTATTTATAGAGCAAAGAGGCGGTCCAGGGGGCACCCGAGGTGGGCACAACCCACCAGGGCGCGCCTGGGCCTCCTAGCGCGCCGTGGTGGCTTGTGCTCTCCTCGGAGCACCCCCCAGGCGCAGCCAGGGCCCATTATGTGTCTTCTGGTCCAAAAAAATCTCCGTAAAGTTTCATTGTGTTTAGACTCCGTTTGGTATTGATTTCCTGCGATGTAAAAACATGTAGAAAACAACAACTGCACTTGGCACTATGTCAATAGGTTAGTACCAAAAAATGATATAAAATGACTATAAAATGATTATAAAACATCCAAGATTGATAATATAACAGCATGGAACAATAAAAAATTATAGATACGTTGGAGACGTATCAAGTATCTCTACTTAGTACAAAATTTTGACTACCAAAAGATCCTAAGCAAGCACCACGTGTTGGAGGATCCATAACAATATAACTTCTATAAAAATATACCCAAACATAACTCATTACGTTGTCTTCCTTTTCCAACTTCAACTTATTTTCTCAAGTTTCAAAATAATTAATGGGGATCACAATCATAGAAGATGTCCAAGATAGTATAGTTATATGTGAAATCTCTCTTCCTTCAGTATTCTTTCATGAATTGTTCAAGTGACCAATGTTGTGTTTGCTAACTTTCAATAAATTTTACCACCTATACTTCTTATATGTGAAGTCATTACTCCCCATGGGAAAATCATATGAAACATATATAAATTCATACTTATCATATTCAATTCATTCAAACATTTACTCATAGAATATAAGTGAAGCACGAGAGTAAATGACAAACTACTTCAAAAGGATATAAGTGAAGATCGAGTAGTCAAAAAGTTAAATAGCCATGGTAGGACTCTCTCTCATTCAAGATCTCAAATCCAATGATTTTATTAAAAAACAAGTAAAATGAAAATACACTCTAAGGAAAACACATATCATGTGATGAATAAAAATATAGCTCCGAGTAAGGTATACCGATAGTTTTGAAGACGAAATAGGGGATGCCTTCCAGGGCATCCCCAAGCTTAGGCGCTTGAGTCTTACTTGAATATTACCTTGGGGTGCCTTGGTCATCCCCAAGCTTAGGATCTTTACACTCCTTATTCTCCTCATATTGATATCTCACCCAAAACTTGAAAACTTCAATCACACAAATCTTAACGGAACTTCGTGAGATGGGTTAGCATGATAAAGAGCAAATCATTAACTTTGGTACTGTCAAGATAAGATTCATAATTGTTCTCACACAGTGCCTACTGTACCATATCATTTCTAAAATTTATATTGAGCAATATAAGCCATAGAAACTAGAAAACAAGCAAACTATGCATTGAAAACAGAATCTGTCAAAAATAGAATAGTCTGTAATGATCTGAACAAAAACCATACTTATGTTACTCCAATTTTTTTTAAAAATTAGGACAACCTAGGCAATTTGTATATCAATCTTGTGTAAAAAATTCAGATCAAAATCACACATCTGTGATTTTTGAAAATTATTTTATTGGGCGCAAAAGTTTCTGTTTTTCAGCAAGATCAAATCAACTATCATCGTAAGCCATCCCAAAGGTCTTACTTGGCCCAAACACTAATTAAAACACCAAAACAAAATTACTACATAGGTAATAATGTGTATTTATTGAAAAACATAACCAGAAACCAAAAACATAAAAATAAAATTGGCTTGCCTCCCAACAAGCGCTATTGTTTAACACCCCTAGCTAGGCATGATATTTTAATGATACTCTTCCAAGCCCAATGTCGATGATAGTCTTATTCATACTCCAAAAGATATAAGTGAAGTTAATGGAGAATTCTACAATTAATATAGATTTACCAACATCCAAGCTCAAAATATATAAGTGAAGCACACAAAGCATTCTATAAAGCCATACTCAAAAGATTTAAGTCAAGCACAAAGAGCATTCTATAAAGCCACACTCAAAAGATTTAAGTGAAGCACGTGAAGCATTCTATAAATCAATGAAGGACTATCTCATACTAGCATGGTGCATAAAGGAAAAGAAAAATAAATAAACAGAAAAGACGCATATCATGTGAACAAAACAAAAACCAAGATATACCGATAATTGTTGAAGAAGAAAGATGGGATGCCAACCGGGGCATCCCCAAGCTTAGATGCTTGAGTATCCTTATTCTTCTCCGATATTTACTTGGGGTGCCTTCGGCATCCCCAAGCTTGAACTCTTGTCTATCCTTATTCTTCTCATATCGATAACTCCTCGATCTTCGAACACTTCATCCACACAAAACTTAACAAAGAACCTTGTGAGATCCGTTAGTATAATAAAGCAAATCACCACTTTTAGGTACTGTTGTAAACTCATTCCAATTTCATAATAGCATTATATCTATTGTATTCCAACTTCACCACGGTTAATACCCCCCGATACAACCCATAGATTCATCAAAATAAGTGAACAACACATAGAAAACAGAATCTGTCAAAAACAGGACAGTCTGTAGCAATCTGGAAACTTAGTATACTTCCGTAACTCCAAAATTTCTAAAAAATTAGGACAAAATAGAAAATTTGCATAGCATTACTGTGTAAAACTTTCAGAAACTTTTGACGTTCCAGTAAAAAATGTAAATTCACGCACTACAGCCAAAGTTTTTCTTTTTGCACCGCACATAGCAAACAAGCAATCTAATAATCCTAAAACAAAAACTTGGCATGTTATTTTTATAATACAATGGATATATACAAGAGGATAATTATTTTTGAGAAACTTCCATGAAAAATTCTACATTATTTCCATGAGCATGAACACAAGTGTTCAAGGTCGACCCTCACTTCTCCAATCACTACAAAAAAAGACACATCCGTGACATTTTGGGCCGAACGAATTTTTTTACTGTCATGCTTATGACACTTCTATGACGATAATTGTGACAAAACCCGGTATCATCATAACTGTGGTGGGCTTCTACTTCTATGACAAAAAATCATGACAGAAAATGGGCTTTTCGTCCTGGGCGGGACGGAGATGCAGCTGCATGACATTCTTTGGGCCGTCCATGACGGAAAAACTGTGGTAGAAGCGAGGGAGAGGAAAATATCGGGGGAGTTCCCGGTTACGGTGGGTGGTTGGGGGGCCAAGCAATGCGCGTTTCTCTCGTACGTACGCACGTGTGTGCGAGGCATTGCGCTCTAACTGAACCCGAGCGAGGCGTTGGGCTCTAACTGAACCCGAGAGATTGCACTAGCCACGTTACTAAACCCGAGCGATCGATCCCTTGCTGTTAACTGAACCCGAGTGATTCCTTCACTACTGCTGCTAACTAAAGCCGATCGAACCCTGCTGCCTCCTTCCCTTGATGAGCAATGAGCGTCGTTGGGGGGGGTCGGATGAGCAGTTCCCGGTGGGAGGTTGGATGAACAGGACCCCGTGGTAGTAGAGGTTGTTGCCGCTGGATGAACACGACCCCGATCGAGCCGGTTGGGGGTGGATGAACAGGACCCCATGGAGGGCTGGATGAACAGGACCCCGTGGAGGGCTGGTTGAATATTAGCCGGTGGAGGGCTGGATTAACAATAGCCCATGGAGGGGTGGTTGAACAGGACCCCATGGAGAGGGCTGGTTGAACAGTAGCCGGTGGAGGAGCGGTGGAGGCTAGATGAACAGGAGCCCGTGGATGAACAGTCACAGGTGGAGGATGGAGGAGGTCGACGGTGGATGAACAGTAGCCCGTGGAGGCAGTCGACGGTGGATATGAACATTATCCCGTGGAGTCCCGTTTTGCGGTACGCCACACCCCTCCCGTTGAACAGGACTCCCGTTTCGACCGTAGCGCTCCAACACAAGTCTGTTTCCTCCATTTTGCAGTACGCCACACCCTTCCTGATCAACAGGACCCCGTTTCGACCATAGGAGGTCCAAGAGAAGTCCGTTTCCTCCGTTTTGCGGTACGCCAGACCCCTCCCGATGAACAGGATCCCGTTTCGACCGTGGCCGGTCGAACATAAGGCCGTTTCCTCCGTTCTGCAGTACGCTAGGCCTCGTTTCGATCGGCTGTTCCATCCAAGACGGTTGGCTCCCGATGAACACGACGTATTCCGTTGCCTCCCGATGAACACGACGCATTTCGTTGCCTCCCCATGAACACGACGACGACGCAATTTCTCCATTCTGACCCAGCCATGTACACGAGCCCTGGCCGTACGTATGCGCGAGTAGGCGTTCGAGACCCCGCCCGTATGTACGTACATGGCCATATTTACTTTCTTGCACCCTGGCCGCTGTACGTACGTGTACATGCTACATGCGCATCTCTACTACGACACGTGCGCGCCTCTACTACGACATGTGCCCTTCCTTACACGGCCACGGTTCATCGCTGCAGCCTGCAGACAGACCGATCGACGAGTATGTACGTACACGTTCGCGACCAGAATCAGAACGCTACATACGCTTCGACTAGGTGGGTCCCGACTGTCAGGCACTTCCTGGCGTGCCAAGATGTAGCTGGTGGGTTCCAGCAGTCAAGGGGGGAACTTTTTTTCGCAAAATATAGTGGCCCGTCCGTGGGTTCCTGCTGTCAGGTGGAGGAATCATTATTTTGCGTGTAATAAGGAGGCACTTCCTTCCTGCGGCCATGGACCCAGCTGTCACCCTCTCCACATACAGTACTCTTCCAATGGAAGTCATTCCTTAACCACGTTGACCACGCCGCACCGAGGGCACCAGGGCGATGGACGACGGCGAGGCCTAGGAAGGGGACGACGCAGAGCCGGGGAAGACGCGGCAGTGGATGCCCACGCGGAGAGGAGTACGAGGGTTCACTGGTTCAGCTTCGGTGTGAGGCTGTCGTCGCCGCAGGGCCTGGCCAGCGGTGGGATTAGTGGGGGGTGAGGCCTCCGCGGCAGCATAGCCAGCCACGGGAGGCAAGAGCACGCGGTGGTTTGGACGGCTGGAGCAAGAAAATCAGAGGTTGAAGAAGCAGGACGACCGTTCGATGTTAATAATCCAACGATCACTAGTGACAGAATCGTTTGCTGACTAAGTTGATAAAGCCCTCCGTCCGCGTCAACTTAGTAGGCCCACAAGTTAGCCTCCCAGTATGGTGGGTCCCAGCAAGCAGGGGGAGTGTCGGGGATATACCCCGCGGCGTAACCCGGCCGGAAGTATAACCCAGCCGGACTTGGCGCTTCATCATAACCCGCCAGAGGACTGGCGATTCGTGGGTCTGGCGGTTCACTGGTCTGGCGATTTACGAGCCTGGCGACTCACGAATGACCCCAACGATGGGTCAGATAAAGGACTAGGCCCAAGGCCCAGAAGGCTGGTTCATGTTATGGTGGGCTGGTTTAAGAGGAAAGCATAAGGAGTATTCCTTACAAAGGAAGCAAGACTAGGACTCCACTTGTAATAGAGTAATCCTAATCCAACCAGGACTAGTCATGTAAACCGCCCCTTCAACATATAAAAGGAGGGGCAGGGCTCCCCAAAGAGGGACAAGCAAAACAGGAGAAGAATCTTAGGGCTAGACATAACTTGGAGAGCCGGTTTACGGCGACTCCCTCGTGATGATAATGACACCTAGCCATAAACAGCATGTAGGGTTGTTACCGGATGATGTTTCCCGGGGCCCGAAGCTGTCTAAATCCTTGTCTTGTGTTGCGTCTCTCGATTCCGCTCAACCCCTCTCAAGCTACCACATAGATGCGTTGGCCTCACGACTAAGTCCTCACACTATGTCAGATGGAAAAGAGCCATCACAGAGCAATCTCGCAGGATAACCCGGCATGAAGAGCCGGCAATTCATTGTTTTCTGATTAATCCTGGAGCTAGTATATTCCAAGTTTGAGATAAGAATTAGGGATGCGTGTCGATTCACCGTTGCAAAGTCGCCGCAATTGATTTGAAGATTTCGTCGTCCGGATACAGGTTTCCGAGAAAGACTGCCAAAATTACCGAAGCCATGTCAGAGATGAATCTGCTAAAGGATCTTAACCAAAGGCGTTTCAACGGAAAGTATCCTGCCAGCCATTGATTTGTCCAGCGTGAAGACCAAGGTCAAACCGATCTATTGAAGCACTTGAGTAATATCCACGTGAGAGCTCAACTTTTGAGTTGGCTGAAAAAAATAGAAAAAAGGAAGCAGCCCACGACCCGCAAGTGGATGAGGAATGAGGAAACTCGGTCTCCGCTTTCGAGCCGGTCTCGCTTCACCGATCTCGTCGGGCCGGCCGTGAGCCGCCGCGTCCGCACGGTCTCACCTCGCCGCCTCCGCTTTTCTCCGTCTGCGCAGGCGTGCATCTGCGCCTGGCGCTCCTCCCCCCTCCCGCCTCGCCGCGTTCCGCGCGCCGCAGTGGGTCCTTCGCATCCGCGCTGCCGTGAACCTCCTCCACCTGCGCCGCCGCTTCTCAAGCCGACCTTGCCTCGCGGTCATCTCCGTGCTGGCCCGCGTCACCGCGCCTCAAGCCGGTCCGGCCTCACGGCCCTTCCTCCACACGCCTCTACGGCTATGCCTGCCTTGGCCTCGCCTTGCGCCGCCGCTGTCGTGGCGTTCATAGTCGACGCCACCTCCACCGGGCCGCCGAGTCATCGGTGTTGCGCCGCTGCGGTCTCGCCTTCATCTGGCCTTTGAGCTGCCCCGAGTCGCTGCTTGAGCGTCGCTGGACTCCTCCCCGCATTGGTTTCAACCCTCGGGTCACCAATTGCCCGCCACTCCGCTCTCTTGCGATTTCCTTCACGCCGGATCCGTGTCGAAGTCGCCGCCTCTCCGCCATTACAGAAGTAACCCGCCACTCCAGGGGCCTCGACCCGGCTGCGCCGCTACCCTGGTCCACGCCTAGTTCTCTGAGGACCTGCCGGCCACGAGCTGGGCTCCCCTCGCCGGCACTTCACCGTCGTTTTTTGCAGCCATCTCCAGACGCCGCCGCGTTGACCCACCCTAGACTCCTTTGAGAAGCATCTGTCGTTGTGGCCACAAGCAGACATAGCGGCTCTCACACGGAGTCAATGGCAACTTTAGTCGAGGCCGAGGTAGAGTCGGGCGGATCCGCGGAGGTGAAGTAGCGCGAAGATGACGGATACTGCTGTTTGATACTGGCCTCTGAATTATGGCCCGTCGTCGTCAAGTCTCCATCGACGCGGCATTATGTATACATGCCCCGGTTCAACATAGCAGAGCCGATATCAAGCAACGGATGCATCGTTTGACCAAGTCAAAAAAGAGAAATCAGCTTTGGTTGAGACTATAGAGTATGAGTATGGGTCGATGCTGCGATTGGAAGAAAGTCGCCTGGTCCAGTACATGAAACAGAGTCATCTTATTTTGAGCACTTTGAGGGGGTACAGGGCCCCCATATGCTACACACGTGAGTAACATGCTACTGCAAAAGGAGGAACATGCACGTCCAAGTTTTATGGGCAAGTGGTACCTTGTTGAAGATGATACAGCAATTACGTGCAACCGCTGATCATCAAAAGTTTACATTAGTGTCATACCACCGCCGGTTTGTCTACGAGAGTTATGTGTAGATCAACGGTTGTCCGAACAAATCAGGTGATATCCATTTAAGTTTATTTTTCTTAACACATATTGTTTTTGTCAAAGAACAATTACTTGGTCTATGATATTTTTTTGCAGGACCATTATTCCTTACAAAAAGGTGTTGTAAAAGGGGCGTGAGCAAATATTATTTTTGCACCTCCGCTACATCAACACACGCGATTGACTTATTATCCGCCCCCACGGCCGATTCTCCCGCCCGCGCCGGTTTATAACGTCGCGGCCGACTCATCTGTCTGTGCCGCCTCTGAAGTCACGGTCGTCTTTGTCGTCTGTCTCTCGCGGCTTGGTCTACATCAACATACCCGGCCGCACCTGTCTGCATGAGCTGTTTATTGAGTATGAGCAAGTCACAGCTTGGGTAGCCCGGTTTTCTTTCAAACAAAATGGAGGCAAATTATCATATACTATCAACCGCCGTCTGCGTTGGGTGGCCCAATGGGTAGGCGCACAAGTCGCCGCCACTACAGTTTGGTTAACTTCAAATAGCCAGTTGGAAGGAACCATTGGCCGAGTTGCTGACACGGCTCATACGGGATCATTTATAACCCGCATCAGTCACCTCAACCTTCTCTGGATTCACATCGTGCTATCAACACCAATGATATACAACTTATGCCGGTTTATATCACGGTCAAATATGGAGAATCTCAAACCAACTCCTTGAGTCACCTTGAGACTCGGGGGCTACAGTAATATGACTCAGCAAATGTTGCCGTTTTTCAGTGAAGTCAAGAACCCCAGGATGTTGGAGGGAAAGATAACCCGGTCCCGGAGGCTACTACCATATGGATGAAAATTTAAAGGCCATCAGGAAATTTCCGGTTCAAAATGAAGAATGCCGGTTTAAAATCCGGTTCAAGGGAAATCTGTTCTCCCACAAAGCTCTGAAGCTCTCAAATCCGGTTTAAGAATTTACGGTTCAAAAAAGAATTAACTTCTCGCAAGTTCGAGTTTAAAGGCCGTCAGAAAATTTCTGGCTGAAAATGAAGATTCCGGTTTAAAATCCGGTTCAAGAGAAAGATGTCTCCCACAAAGCTTTGAAGCTCTCAATATCCGGTTTAACATCCAGTTCAAGAAGAATTTATCTCTTGCAAAAAGTTAAAGGTTGCCGAAGAGGACCTGCTGCCATGATGCGCGGTTCAAACATGGGTGTCCTGCCTTATTGGCTTATCATATTATTGATCACGTGGGGGCTTATATTTATAAAGAGGAGTTCTGCTTACCCATTGATCCGGCTTATAAATCCATATATAAAAATCACTTGGGGGCTTGGTCGTATTCGAACCATAGCTACACCTCTTGATCGGCGCAAGGCCACTAGAAAAATCACTTGGGGGCTTGGTCGTGTCTGAACCATAGCTACACCAGAAAACTACTTAGGGGCCAAAGAGTGTGTTGCAAAAGAACAACTCAAACATAGGCACCCACTGAGCACAGCTCAAAATATTGCTTGGGGATTCTTTGCTATCGCAATGAACAAAGAATCTACACTTGTAATAGGCTATCAAGCCACGGCTTGGAAGCCTGGTGTATACACCCAAAAGCCCGGGTTAGCATGCCTTTTTTAAGTAAGTCACTCCGTCCAGGTAAACCTGGTATGACCCGCCGAACTTCGACAAGTCAATCTCATAAGACCCTGAACTTGCCAAAGTTAAAACGACGATTGGTTAAGGATTGAGGACCATCTTAAAAGGCTTTGTGAAATGGTTTAACTCAGTGGCCTGGCAGCCAATGAAAAGCCTCGAATTTGGGGCCTGGCAGCCCGTGAAAAGCCTCGACTACAAGTTTTTCATATGCTTTTATTTGCCATGTTTTTTCTCTTTTGATGACATTTATAATGTTTTGATAAACCGGCGTTCATTAACCCGACTTGACTTCAACTACAAGTTGTCAATACGTGATCAATTATAATCCAGCGCTTATTAACCCAGACTGGTTTTGACTATAAGTCACCAGTATTATATATGGTTAATCCGGTGTTTATCACAACCCGGTACGGTTTTATTATAAACCGGCACAATATGGAAGGAGTTATCAGTACTCATGATTAGGGTTATCACCCTTACTATAAAAAGTTGGTAAACCAACGATGTGATTCAATGTCACAGGTATGATATATTTCATATTTGATTATTCTTAAGTGCAGCCTTGGTTATAAACCCGGGTTATATGTTGGGCATTATGACCCGTCCGGCGGTAAACCGCCAGGACACTTTAAATTTGTTGTATGCAGAAACAGGTTGAATAAAGCATGATTATAAATCACCGGCATTTATTAACCCAACCTGGCTTTGGACTATAAGTCGCCAGTATGAGATGAGATAATATCCGGTGTTTATTAACCCGACCTGGCTTTGGACTATAAGTCGCCAGTATATATTGGGATTGCGCCATTGGAATCATGCGCTTATAAATCATTGGATTATATTATTCAAATCTTCAAATAGCCAACATGGCTGGATTTTATTATGGTTATCAATAACCAGTATTATGATTAAGGTTTTCAAAGTCGCCTTAGCGCAATGGCTATTATATTATCGATGGATATGATTTATTCTACAATTGAAGGAATAGTCCCGAGTCGCTGCAGGCTTACGACCCGACACTTGGGGGCTACATTATTCAGATTGAGATTACATCAAATATGCAAGTCCCATGTCCCTGCCAGCATGCACCATGGCACTTGGGGGCTAATGCAAAGTCATTTTCTTTCATCACCTTATTGAAGACCCGACTCATCACATTGTAATGAGTCGGCCCTTGGGGGATACCAATTGCTCCTGTCAACAATTCAAGGTACACAAGTCTTAATCCATTATATTGAAGGATCCACTGCTCAGTTGGTAAAGTACAAAGCTCTTAACCTTGTGGACGTGGGTTCAAGCCCCATGGTGAGGGTTACATCATATAATATTATTTTCAATGAAAAGTCCCAGCTCAGTATTATCTTACTAAGCCGGCCCTTGGGGGCTACACGTTGCTGTTCAAATCTATATGATCATATCTACAAAGTCCCTGCTCATTACTGCATAATGACCCGGCCCTTGGGGGCTACATTGGTTGACGTTTTTATGAGTATAAGGCAATTACAAGTCCCAGGTTGCTGCAAGCATAACAACCCGGCACTTGGGGGCTACATATGTGGAATATTCAGTTGTGACTAGTGACTGAGATGAACAATCTGGATTTCTTCAAGGTTGCAACATTTATATTGAAACAAGTCTTAAGCTATCACTATGTTCTCTTCTTAAGACTTGGGGGCTACAGGTAATATGCATATAAAGGAGGAACATCTTCAAATTCTCAGTTTTGGGCAAATCGGGAAGATTAATTGTGTGACCCGACGTTGGCAACAATCATAACCCGGCGTCTATAAACGGTTATGACCCGGGATCATCAGTTTTTATAACCCGGCAATTTTGGCAATGATAAACCGGCAAGTTCTACATTTTCAAACCGGCTGATATCAGTTGAATATTTGAAGACCAATATTTTTGTCAAAACAGAGCATTGAAGGCCGATTCAAATGGATTCTTTATTTACAAAATATCTTTTGCAAGCAAATTGATTATGAAGCTGGTATATTGATTCAGACTTTTCAGAAGGAAGAAATGACAAGGAATTACGGATGATCAAGTGCCGGTTTAAGAATATTTAAAGCGGAGCACAACCCACCAAATGTGTTCTTGTGTTTATGTTGCAGATCAGTTTAACAGGGATAAATCCAAATTAAACTGGGGGCTAATGTCGGGGATATACCCCGCGGCGTAACCCAGCCGGAAGTATAACCCGGCTAGACTTGGCGCTTCATCATAACCCGCCAGAGGACTGGCGATTCGTGGGTCTGGCGGTTCACTGGTCTGGCGATTTACGAGCCTGGCGACTCACGAATCACCCCGACAACGGGTCAGATAAAGGACTAGGCCCAAGGCCCAGAAGGCCGATTCATGTTATGGTGGGCCGGTTTAAGAGGAAAGCATAAGGAGTATTCCCTTACAAAGGAAGCAAGACTAGGACTCTACTTGTAATAGAGTAATCCTAATCCAACTAGGACTAGTCATGTAAACCGCCCCTTCAACATATAAAAGGAGGGGCAGGGCTCCCCAAAGAGGGACAAGCAAAACAAGAGAAGAATCTTAGGGCTAGACATAACTTGGAGAGCCGGTTTACGACGACTCCCTCGTGATGATAATGAGACCTAGCCACAAACAGCATGTAGGGTTGTTACCGGATGATGTTTCCCGGGGCCCGAAGCTGTGTAAATCCTTGTCTTGTGTTGCGTCTCTCGATTCCGCTCAACCCCTCTCAAGCTACCACATAGATGTGTTCGCCTCACGACTAAGTCCTCACACTAGGACATCTGCCGTGACAAATCCACGACAGGGAGTATTCATTTTTTTGTGCGTAATAAGGAGGCACTTCCTTGCATGCGAAGATATAGCTGGTGGGTCCGAGCTGTCAGCGGGAGTATTCATTCTTTTTGGCGTAATAAGGAGGTACTTGCTTGCGTGCGGCCATGGACCATGTGGGTCCCAACTGTCGGCCTCTCCATGTACATCCCTCTTCCGATGTTTTCGTTTGTTGACAACGTTGACCACGCCGTGCCAAGAACACCAACGTGATGGACTACGGCGAGACCCAGGATGGGAATGACCCGGAGGTGGCGAAGCCACATCAGTGGAGGGATGTGGGTGAGTAGAGGGATGACCTGGCTAGCGGTGGGAGTAGTAGGGGGCGGTGAGGCCTGCGCGACAGCACAGCCAGCCACAGGAGGCGGGAGCAGGCGGTCCCGTCGGCGCTGGATTTGGCGGCTGGAGCAAGAAGATCAGAGATTGAAGAAACACGACGGCCGTTGGATTGACATCCAAGGGTGACGTCTGCTAGAATCGTTTGTTGACGTATATAATAAGTAAAAAAATCTTGCATACGCGTCAACTTAATAGGCCCACAAGTCAGACCATTCCCTATTTTTTAATAATTTATATATAGCTCATTGCAACTTCTTATGCAATTTTTTGCAGTCCGTGTTTTTGTTCGCCAGGGCTAGGGTTAAAGAAATTTTGCATATTTCTGTGGGTTCCAAACTATTTTTAATACCGAAATGTTGAGCCAGATTTAAAGTAATTTGAAGCTATATTTAAATTAGGTTAAAGCCCGGTGAAATAGGAATCTGAAAATGTGAGAAAATTCAGAAATTATAAAGTAATTGCCCATTTGTCATCTGTTTTTATATTTACAACTCATTTCATATTACTTTCAAGATTTGCAGGCGTCTTGAAAGAGTTGCAGCCCATCAGGGCGTAGAAAAATAAGTAGGCCTGGATTGGGTATCCTTCAGAAAAAATAAACTCGGCTCATTTTCAGAAAGAAAAAATAGCTGGGCTGGTCATATGGTGAACATAAAATATAAGCCTGGGCTAGACGGGCCACAGCCCAGTTGAAACCCTGCTCCGTCTCAACAATAACAAAAAAAATACTGCTCGAGCAGCTACGTCCCAGGTGTCAGCCGATCCTGTTTGGTTCTCTTGTATATTGACTATATACGCTGACAATGTCGTGGGTCCCAGATGTTAGGAAACCACTAGGAGGAAGCATTTTCTTTTTCCATACGCTGACAATGGAGTATATATAACAAAAAATGAGGAACTTCCTTGCGTCCGGTCATGGACATGGTGCCCCCTACTGCCATCCTCTCCACGTACAGTCCTCTGCCGATTCCTGTTGTTTGTTGACCATGTTGACAACGCAAGAGGGCGGCGCCGCGGCGAGCGCACCAAAGCGCGCGGAGGACGACGGCGAGGCCTCGGACGTCGGTGTTAACGATTTAGGAGACGGTGGGGCGGCGATGCGTGCGCTGAGGCGCAGCTTGCCGTGGGAGGCGGAAGCAGGTGGCCCCGCCGGCGCTGGTTTGGTTTTGGCGGCTGGAGGAAGACAGGACTGAAGAAACACGACAGACTGTAAAAGCAGCAGGAGTACTTAACAACCTTAACTGAAACCAGCAGGGGCACTTAACAACCATAGCTGAAAGTAGTATGAGTACTTATACAGGTTCAATCGTATAAAACACGCCTCGAACAGTGCTACTTTGCCTACAGTTAACCAAGGGTGAGGCCGCCAAGCCCCAGGACAAGGCCCAGGCGCCACCCTGCGCATCCACAACCTTCTGAAAGCGGCTTCATCTCGCAATGTGGTCAATAAACAGTATATTCGCTTTAGAGCCATGGAAAAGTAGGAACATAATCTTCTGTCCTATTCTCCAAGATGGACGGGCCTTCATTATTTGAGACCACCCATGAATAAGTATCTTTTCACCTCCAAGGGGAATGGAGTAGGTCAACATAAACATCATGTTGTGACCAAGCGCAAGTCTGACCCGACCATGGTCAGGCATCTGTATAGGAACAATAGAACTGGGTAGTTTCTGTTTCAAGAAGATCACAGTTGTAAAATTGTGTATAAGCAAGAGTTTATGAACAACATATATAACAGAAAACAGCTCGTACCATAAGTTTCTCGACACAGTTGGACCTGTTCAACGAGTGCAGTAGTGGCACACATATCCCACGTGGCCTAGCTTCCACCATTGAAACGCCCCACAAGGACCTCAAGACGATCAATAAAGTGTAGGAACTAGTGGATGTCGTCCCAGTCAACTTCAGTGCCATCAGTAACAGCCGAGTTCTTACAGAATAACAAACGAGTAGCCTGCTTAACTCTGAAAAAACCTACACGTGCCACCAATTATAAGAAAAATGTCAGTTAGAAGTAGCATCTTTGTGAGAGATTCATTGCTACTTCTAAAGTTAAATTGTGATTACTTAGACAGAATAGGTGGATTAAGAAGTAATCGAGGCAATAAGCAAGAACCAGATACAAAACTAACATGGATGAACAATTGGAACGACGTCGGGGTGGAAGATCGCAGTGAAGATGAGACCAGGTTCTGCTATTTCCATCAACATTCGTGCACCAACTTTCAGTCTGTAACACTTGAGAAAGTTTATCCAAGTTCAGCCATAAAAAAAGCAGCGATCTTCTTGGTTCATGAACCCAACTCGGAACTTATATCCATGGCTTGTCTTCACCGTGACCATTAAACTGGTGTATTCAGTTATGGTAAGGCCGAGCATCTTGAGTACATGTGTTCTGGCAAAGCAAGGAATGCACTGCAGGGAAAATAATATGAGAACACAATGTATTCCCTATCCAAATCTAGAAATAATTTCGTCCTTCACGTTAGTGTTGACCATGGTACTAGTACCTTTTATCCAAATATAGCAATCCGCATTTCCAAATTAGTCGACAGCATGTTCAAGAAACCCCACCCTCCCGGATAGAGAAGAGGATTCTAGGAACATACTGTGCGCATTTTAAAATCATGTGTTAGGATGAGAAGGAACAAGTGTGGTGTCTCGCCGAGGGCACAGAAACCTGTAGGGTCCTCGCACTTTGGGCACTGTAAATGAAACACACTAGATTCAGTAGGAAGAAAAATGCATCAACGGCGGCGACTGCCATCCTAGGATTACCCACGACCAAGGGACTTGGACTTATCGAGGATGGATGAAGAATTCGTACCAGGTTCTCCATGCGAAAACCCTATGCAATCGCCGAGCGGGGGTTTTCTCTGAACAAGCAGACGAGGGAGAAGGGGATTCAGGCCTAGTGAAATATTGCCGCTTCGTCCGTCCAGCTTACTGCTAAAGCTGGAAAGGTGGGATTTTTTGTGATTTGACGGCTCATTGGGCATTACTGCGGCGCTACAACCGGGGTGTGTCTACCGTGTAGTTGTGCACTCTAATTTGGTGCATATGGCACGTGGACCCCATTGCCGGATGCTCCACATATCAGCGAAAGGAAGTAGAAAGACAGGAGTAACTAGTTACACATAAATATATTTTTGACAGAGAGATACTCCCTCTGTAAAGAAATATAAAAATCTTTTATATCACAACTTTATACATAAGCAAAATCAAGGGGAATGTATATAACATATATAATTATAAAAATCAGAGTTTTCTTTTTTAACACAGTATAGACAAGTTGGTGATGATGGTGTGCCTGCCATCCTGCAATATAGGTCGTCCGATTTATATCTGACGGATAGGAAGGAAACTATGGAAATTTGCAAAAAGGTACCCACACACCTATCCACATTTGCAAATTAGGCCTTCCCTCGTTCATCCTTTTCTCTCACAAGATAAAATACTCATACAAATGGATCTTGAAGTTACGTGCAACGGACGGGCATTATGGGGGTTTAGCTGAGAATATAATACTCAGACAGGCTCACGGTTCTGGACTTTGGGCCACAGGCCGGTTGGCCTTCATGTTTGGGGGCCCACGTGTTCTACCTCAGCGCTTTTCATATTGCAAGCGATCAGTACGGTGCTGGTTTTAGATGCAGTCGCAAGGCGAATACACAAAGTTGAGTAAATCACGGTAACTGTTAGAATGAAATTGAACGACAGTTCCTAACCAGCAATCAGAGTTGCAATTCTATCAACGATATACCATGTGACAAATAATACTGTCGTACTACTTATACACACAGGACACTTGTTTCACCATGCCAGATTATTACATCCAAATCTCTCGGAGGATAGATCTGTTCGGCAGTTGCGTGCTGCTACTAAAGAATTTCAAACTTGATTTGGACCAGCTCTCCTTGCCAAGAAATTTCGATTTTGACATCATCCCCTACTGCAAGATATGATTTAGATTTAAACCTTGACCATCCTTTAGCATCAATCATCATGCGACCATCCTTTGTACTTACGGTATATTGAGGAGGTTCATTCACACCAAGGTTGTGCATGGTAAGAGAAACTTGGCCACGGTCGCCCGGATTGTTGAACGACTCCCTTGTTGCTCTAGGAATTCTCTGTTTGCAAACAAGAAGACATACACAAACAGTTAGATCAACACAGTGAATCATGTGAAACAACATGGAAAGAAAAAAGAACGAAGCACTTGGGCGGCCAATGCTTACCAAGAAGGTGGACATGTCAGTTTTTGTAAGGACTTTGGTATATGAAGTGCGAACTGCAGCCCAGTCTGTTGCCGGTGCAACTGCCGGTTCCGTTGTCGCTGCACAGGCCGGAGCAGATGCAAGTGCAAGCGTTGGTGCAGTTGCCGAAGTCGTTGCTCCTCCGGTAGATCAGCCTGATCAGCTGACGCGGTCGGTGCCCAATCCTCAGGTGGATTAGACTGAGCTGCTACCGCTGTCAGTGCTAGAGCAACTGCCGGTGCTCGATCCATTGTTGAAGGTGGTACCGATGTGCGAGACAGCAGTGATCGTGTCTGGTCTACTATGATCAGCTTTCTAACTTGACTAGGCTCCGTGACCACGATCCAGTCTTTTTCTTCATTTCTTTTAAACGCAAGAAGAACTAATTGTGGCGTGTTTGTTAAACCAAACTGCTGTTCATCATAGGGATTCAGCTTGTACTCACACAACATAGTGATCCAATTTTTTCCAATAATATAAGTGATGGATAGTGCCTTCGTTACTGACATGACATAAGAAGTGAAACCTGCAAAAAATAGCCATCGTAGAGCAAACCAAGCGGTTTATTCTGTGATGAATGTCACATGGCAAAACCTGCATCGTAAAATTGCAGCAAAAGAAAGAAAACATGACATTAAATCAATAAGATTTAGGTAGTAAATCAATATGATTTACTTGATGTGACACGAGTGAATCCTTACTAGGAAATCACTATGTTGCGGTACTAAACAGAAGATTGATCGTCCAACTACGCATGGCATGCAGGGGCCCTGCCTACTCCCACAAGCAGGACAGTCCAAAGGTCGTGACAAATCGTATGGACCGAACATCCATGGGACTGGAAATCCTGGTGGGTGCGATAAGCCCTGCAATACATACATATATTGGAGTGTAAACATAATTGATAAACCGTCCTCACCAAAAAGATGACCTGGATACTTCAAAATATACAGACTGAATTGAGTGGACAGACATTAACATAGACTGTTCTCAGGACTCACCACACACCAAAAGCGGCAGTACTAAACAATACAGGGTTCACAAACACAAATCAAGTACTGAATAATGGTACTTACTACAGACAAGCAAAGTTGCACTAATTAAACTCTGCAGACTATTTCTTGCCACCGACCTACGGGATGAACCCCGCATAACTGACTAGGCCATGGACTTCATGAGAGATGTCTACCTGCACCATCACCATCTTGTCAACCTTGGAGAACCTAACAGAGTGGTCTTTCCACTCATAAACATGACAATGAAGACAGGCCGCATCAGATTTGTCGGGAAGCTTTACAAGAACCACACCCTTCGTAATCGAAGGCACAGCCAGCAAATTGTTGTGGTCAAGTACAACCTCGAGAACACGCCTGACAACAATGCTACAGGAAAACACTAGTTCAGGACACGTGGCGACAAGGACACACCACCTGGATAGTTTAGCAGTAGAACTCATCCTCAGTTCTTCCAGTTCACACGGCATGACTTTGAGAACTTCATCTCCACCGCGGACCTAGTTCTAATGCAAATAGAAACTAGATATTTTATTACTACCTCCGTTCAGAAATATAAGATGATTTGCGATATTTTACTCCATATATGACTACATATACGCACAGAAATGAGTGAACAAAGACACTAGAACATGTCTTCAAAGGCATGAGAGCAGAGGGATTACTTGCAATATCCATAACACAAGTTACTGAGGCAAATATACCCTCTTCAAAGGTAGCATTGATGTTCATAAAGTAGTTGAAAGTAATCTATAAGAAATCAGTGTCAACCTCTCGCATGTTTTGGTCAAAAGAGGAATTTAGAACCATCATTTGGCACACAAAAATCACATGCAAGATCGCCCAAAAAGTTGTACTACTAGTACTAGTACTGCGTGTTAGATGGAAAAACACGATCAAGATCAAGAAAAATATCGTCAAGAAGAGATATTACCTGGACTTGCTTAATGAGGGATCCCGAAGAGGGGGGCTTGGACAGGGCGATGGCTTTGAGCTTGTCTGCGGTAGTCTCGGTGGGGTGCTTGCGCTTCTTCGTACCATGAGCCTCGACGGTTTTGGCCAGAGCCATAGACATCACTTCGGCCGGTGCTCCAGTGTCCATCAACAAACTGTCAAATAGAAATAAAAGAAAAGAAACCATAATTACAAACCCAAAAGAAGAACAGAGAGGGAGTCATAGGATCAGACTCGGGGTTGCAAGACCGGGCCTTGGCCAGAATCATCACCATTGATGCGCTCACCTTTCCTTCTTTGGGAGAGAAGAATAATGGCAGAAGCAGGTGGGGGTTTTCTTGAAGAAATGAGGAACAAGATGAGGGAGAAGTGAGTGGGGGTTTTCTTCAAGAGAGGAAGCTGAGAGAGAAGAGTGAAATGATGGTTGGTTCGTCCGTCCAACTTACTACTGGAAAGGAGGGGGTTTTGTGATTTGACGGCTCATTGGGCATTACTGCGGCGCTTCGATCGGGGTAGTCTACCGTGCAGTTGGGCACTCTACTATGGAGTAATTTAGTGCATGGCTAGTGGACCCCGATGCTGGCTATCCCACACGTTGGCAAAAGTGAGTAGCAAGGTTCCCGATGACCGTCGAGGAGGATCCACACGGTAGAGCGTGTCCACTGTTTTTCTGAAGAAAAAAAATGATTACAGCAAGCGTTTCCACTCTTACGACGGAGGACTGTGAACCACGGCAGCCACAGGAACACACACAGTGCTCCTACTACTAGGCATGTGTAGTGGTTCATACATCAGTACTACATAATCTTGTTTCTAGTGTAGTAAGATATGACGATAACAAATAATGTTGTGCGCATGTCAACTATATGAACAGTAATGTAACATAGTACCGCTTTTTTGACTGTCCGGTCGAGAATGAACGGTGAGATCAATGTTAACAGAACTAGGTCTACAGCGCACGGAGAGTACGGTGCTATAGTACTCCACGAAACATGAACCATATGAAGCACGAATCAGTGTTAGGCAGGGTGTATGAAGGGTGCACGGGATGGGAGAAAAATTTCCCTTCTCGACCCACTTTTGGGTGTTTGGCAGAGTACATGAAAGGTGCATCAGTCCACACTAGTAGGTTAACACAAATACACAAAGAGGGAACAACTATATTGAGATGAGAATGCAACCAAACACACCCACACGCTTTGTGCTACAGTGACCGATCTGCACCATCTGAGTTTGATCCAACGGTCATGTTTCGCCGAGACATGGACATGCCCATGCAGAGGATGCCTAAACACCACCGAAGTCCCTCTGCTTCTCGAGGCGCACAACGTTGGAAATGCAGGGTGCAACCGCCCGCAGAGCCCGCTCCCAGTCGACGGGAGCCAGCTCGTCAAAGACGGCATCCAATGGCACGAATGGATTCCGGTGACGGAACCCTGAGAGGATTCGCCCGGCAACGGCTACGGCAGCCCGCAACCCCTCCTTGTCCAGCTTCGTCCTCACCATCGCGCGAAGATGGCTCAGCTCCTCGGAGATATAGGTTGAAGAAGGAGACCAGGTCAGGAAGCCGCAGCTCGTTGAAGTCGACGGGGTGGTCGAACGGGTTTAGCCCGACGGCCGACATGGTCGCGCTGGCACGACGGTAGGCATCGCGCAGCCGCAACACGTGCGTGGCAACTTGGTCCACCAAGTGGATGAGGCGATCCTGGACCTCGTCACGATCGGCCAGCTCGCGCTCCAGCCAGCTCCCCTGATGACCTATCGTATCTCCCTCTTTCTGCAGCAACGCCGCCGATGCCTCGAGCATCTTTGTGGTGGACGCCTGCCGCTTTTGAAGCTCCGTGAACTCCCGCACATAACGAAGGAGCATGGCACTCCTCTCCTCCTTGAGCTCACAGAGCTCCACGTCCTTGGCCCTAAGCTCCGCATCCTTGCCCTGGAGCTCCTGTGTCAGGCGCCTCACCTCAGACTCCGTGATCTGTTGTGCCGCCATGGCACCAGGTAGAAGCAATGGGGAGAGGAAGCAAAGGGGGAGAAAACGGCTGAAAGGCAATGCAATCTGCGGGAAGGTGGAGGGAACCAGCCGAGCAGCGGGGTGAATCTTTTAGTTTTCACCATGGGAAAATACCAGTCGACGACTTATCACATCAGCGAGCAGTGGGTTTTACAGGCGGAGTCATCGTGACTAATTGCTGCCGCGCCTGCTCCCTTCAATCAAAAAATTAAAAATCCTACCGTGCCTACTCCCTTCAATCAAAAAATTTAAAATCCTGCCGCGCCTGCCGCACCCAAAGACCAGAGCAACGACGCGGTGGATATTTAAATTTACCTACCGGCAAGAAGATAAAAAATGGGGTGAAAAAACAAATGTGGTGGCGGCCTAGGTAATCGGTCACACTAGCCCAACTAGCTAGCCACCGTGCTTCACTGATGTACTTGGCGGGAAAGGTGGTCTTTCATGATTTGACGACTCATTTAGTTGCTTCGTCGCTATGACCAAGGAGGACCCAGAAAACGCGTGGTAGGGCGTCCCACGTCTCGGCAAGGAAGAATATACGCGTGCACCACCCGGGAGGACCCCGAAACCGCGCGGTAGTGTGTGCCACGTCTCGGCATGGAGGAAAAATGTGTGTGTAAAATTATACTGTATCACACGTACTACCTATGGTTCGACCTCGGGACCCAGCCAGTCGGTCGAAAACACCCCACTAGCCACACAGCTTCATCATGCTAATGTGGCACGGAGGATAGGTGTGGTTAGCTCCGTCTCGACTAGCCACAACGTCTCTTGTTCTAGGTGACTCTTCTATTTTCCAAGCTTTTTTTAGTTATAATAACACCACGGCAAGCTAGCGTCGCTCTTCGTGTGTGCTCGTGCATCTAAAGGTTAGACGATGGAGAGGAGAGAGAGATCACAGACTTGGGACCCACTAGTAAGTGAGTCAATGGTCATGCACGTGTTGACGAGCCACTCCCTCTACTCTACTCAATGTAATACTGTATAAAATCAAGTTATGGGACAAAGCCAACAACCGTTGTGATTTCAGGCTATCGCCTTATGCTTTGTAGTCCAGGTTGCCAGTTTGAATCTCGTCTTTCATATTTGTTAGTTTTAGGTCCAAATTTGATCAATGACAAGTGGGACCCCCGTGTGTTGTTCCGATATTTCAGTGTAGGATGGTTTTTTTAAACAAACATTTTGCGCGGTTAGACAAGTAACGGCACGAGTTACACGTATTTTGCAAGTTTACGAACAAAAATGACAGTGACATAGAATATCACATCCACCCCGCAGCTTAGATGCTATGGTGATACGAGTTTTTTCATCGTTGGAACTGAGATCCAATGGCTTGCGAGTAGTCTTTGTAATTATGTGCAATTTCCAACCTCTCCAAGGTTTTTTTTGCAAATAAAACATTCAGGCCTTGTGTGTGCCACTGCATCTTGGATCCGATGGCTCCCCGTTGCTCATATTAGGTGCTCCCCGTAGCTTAATTAGCCGATACGGTGATACGAGCATCTAGGTCGTATGTTCTGTGATCAGATGCCACATGCATAGTACTTGTACTTTCTGTGCAACTCCCAAACTCTCTCAGGCGTATATTGCAAAAACATTCAAACCTCCTACTGTGAGCCGTTAGATCTCCATGAACTCGTATCACCATAGAATCTACGGTGCGGGGGCACCTCATATTCTCCAGTGCGAGGAAACATCAGGTGCTCTCGCAGTTTGGACGCTATGGTGATACGAGCTTCGAGGTCGTTTGATCTGTGATCCAATGGCATCTGAGTAGTCTTTGTGCTTGTAAGTAGTGGCCGAACTCTTTGGGGGCTTTTCTGCAAAAAACATTCGAACCACCGAGGAGTTGTTGGGTCACAAATCCAACGGCTCCGAAGAGCTTCTATCACCAAAGCATATAAGGTGTGGTAGCACATGATATTCTTACATATAGGAGAATATGATGTCCTCCTTCATCTTAGATGCTACGGTGATACGAGCTTCGAGGATGTTGGATATGGGATCCAAGGGCATCTGATTAGTTTTTGTACAAATTGTGTGCAATTCTCAAACTCATCAAGGTTTCCTGTAAAAATATTAAGAAATCATGTGAGCTACTATATTTCAGATCTACAAGCTCCAAGCAACTCATATCAGCATATAGCATCTAAGGTGTGGTGGCACATGATATTCTCCCGGGGAGGAGGGGGGTGCAGAACCAATTGGTGTTTGGGAGGGTGGGGACAAATATAATCTAAACAATCCTAAACACAACTTCACAATTTTATCTAAGGTCGAGGGGTTAACCCCCGACAATCTACATAGCTCCGCCTAAACACAACATTTGCATGTACTGTAGTACTAGACCTAATATTCATGTTTCAGTTTCTTGTTCATTTTAAATATTGAATTGAGGACCATGCATGTCTTACATTTTACTCCCTTCGTTCCTAAATATTAGTCTTTTAGAGATTTCAAATGGATTTCCACATACGGATGTATATAGACATATTTTAGAGTGTAGATTCACTCATTTTGCTCTGTATGTAGTCACTTGTTGAAATCTCTAAAAGACTAATATTTAGGAACTGAATTAGTATTTTTGAATTCGTGTCATACATGCATGGTTTGGAAAAATAGATGCACTATACTTATTGGATTGTTGTTGTGTTCGTGTGTGTGTGTGTGTGTGGTCATATGCTTGATACATACAAAGTTTCCTCACCACCATACCATTCATCTTTTAAATTTGAATTTGCAATGAAAAACTTACTGGGGATACCATGAAATGTGAAATCCACGTTGAGATCTATATCACAAACTCACTCTAATTCAAGAACTCGTCATAAATCAATTACCACGTTGAGATTACTATTTGCAAGGAAAATACGGGCATTGTAATACACATAGATTCGTTCGGCAATTTAAAAGATCCATTTCGTATACTCGAATGGTAGGACCCAACGGCGTACCAGCCAGACCTTGGCTTGTGTTGATCCTCAAAAAAATAACCGGGCTCGTGTTGATCCTCAAAAAAAACTGGGCTCGTGTCCTTCTGGTGGCGTGTGTGGTACGCACATTAGCCAACCCCAAGCAGTCGGGCCTCCGCGTTTCGAGTTGAAGTATCTGGCGGCCAGAATTCCAGCCCTAGGAAATTCCCCGCATGTCCTCGGTCCATAATGACTACCGATGAACAATGGAGGGATGCTTTAGTAACTAGATAACGTTACCTACCATGCCGAGCATGGTTCAATTCCCTCGGTCGCCGCTACGCAAGGTCACCCGTCAACTGCATTGCCTAGTACTAATAGGAGTACTACACCAGGATGAGCACAGAATTGAGCCCATATGTTCGTTGACTTAATATATCAGGCAATGCACTGGTACGGAGGGATTATCCTTTTACTCTGCATATATAACTTGTCTGAAGTCTAACTAAGCAAAACGTTTGACCAAATCCTTTCTTAAGAAATACAACAGGAAAGATGTATCGCTTGAAAATTTATTGCATGATGCAGGTTATGATATTGTTTCGAATCCTGGATTTTAAATTTCAGAAAATCCAAAAGTGACCAGAAATTCATGAAACTAAGCATGGTCATGTGATATGGCGCAAATATTCCTATGTAATTTTCTTCTTCAATTTGAGACAGGCTGCTTATGAGAAGTTGCACAAATGAAGAGCCAAGGTATTCTGGAACAAAGACATGTCACGTTAAGGCGAACGCTTTCACTATTGAAACTGTGGGCGTTTACGTGCTGCCACAAGTCCCGCTTCTCATCGCCAGGTGCCGTCCGAGCAAGCGTGTGAGTCGACGGGAGGCGTGCGAGCAGACCGCTGCGCCGGTTGACAGGAGGCATGCGAGCAGAGTGCTCCTCAGGCTCACCGGGAGGCGAGCCCTTTGACCAGGCTCTGCCACCCACCTTCGTCCCAACTGCTCCCACTTTTAATGTCGCCGGCGCCGCAGTTTAAATCAACCCCGCACTACCCGGTATCGGTACAATCTTCTCTCTTCCTCTCCGATTCTCCTGTCGTCTACCTCCAACTAGCCTGACCTAACTGTACACCATGCCGCATCACGATGGTCTGCCCTTAGTCTTCCAGTTTCCTGAGGAAGACACCTAGCCGGAGTCTCAAGAACATAAGGTGCTTTGGGACGAGCTTGAACCGGCCTTGCGGGAAGACGTCGCGCCTGTCCCCGCTCCCGTTCCGGCTCCCGTCGCCCCGACTGCGCCAGTGCCCATCCCCGTGGCATTGATGGACCGGGGGCCGCACATTGTCGCCGAGCTTGATGCCACGGGGTTCCACGAGGTCCCCGCCGACTTTCACGCGCCCGTGCACCTGCCAGTGCTTGCGCCTGCGCGTGCACTGACGCGCACGCCCGTGCACCTGCCAGCGCCTGCGCGTGCACTGACGTGCGCGCTCATGCCGGTGTCCGTGCACACGAATGTCTCCGCCGCGCTGTTGCCAGCGCCTATTCGTGCGCGGGTGCCAGTGCCCCCCTCAGCGGCATGGATTGCCGTCGTCGACCACTTCCTTGCACCAATGCCAGTCGCCTCCTCCCGCCAGTTGATTCGCTCCTGGAGACCAAAGTCCAGAACATTGTGGCCTTCCTTGAAGCTAGGGCCAACATCCAGGAGTACGCCAACAACGGCGCAAGACGCCGCTGTCGCCGTCGGTCAGTGGCCCGAGGACACACAGAGCATGGCAGAGGAGCCGCTTCCCACCGCAAGACGCCCCCGCCGCCGCCGCATAATCTAAATTTGCCATGAAAAATGTTCGGATTGCCATGCTTAAAATCTGAATGTTTATCATTTCCATTTATTTTAGATCAATTGTCGTATGAATGTAAAGCTGGAGCCAGACTGAATGAAATCTATGATTTGATCGATTGAATGTTCTGCTAGAGCCGTATCAAATTAAATATAAAACGTCATCAAGCCACATGTATTCCTTCTCATCCAATGACCTAGACTGCTTCAATGTCGAGTGCTCAACACGTTTAGCATGCAGTTAATTTCATGCCAAAAATAGTGCTAATCATATAATAACACGCAAATAATATCCTACTTAATATCCACATGCACTTAATATACTTCCAAATTAATGTGCATTGCATGTACACATTGACTAGTACTACTAGGACGTGAAACTGGTGCCGTAACTTGTAAACACGTCCAGATATGGTCAACGGCAACATCGCCCGCAAGTTCTTCGTGTTTGCCCGTGCGTCTAAACGCAGAAGGGGAGGAGAGAGAGAGCACACATGGAGCCCACCAGTAAGTGAAGGCAAATAGTACTACGTGCTAACAAGCCGGTCCCACTAATGTACTAAAAATAATATTACATGTTATCCATTAAATAGGCTCTGGTAATATAAAAACATTATATGAACAAAGGGGGGTACAACAAACATTGCTGTTCTACGTATGTTGCCTATTGATGTGCGGCTTGAAGGCCCTGGTCGCATGTTCGATCCTCGTCCTTTATTTTTTAATTTGTATATGGGTCCAAATTTGACAGGTGGGCCCCTCGGTGTGTAGTTTGTAGCACTTTAATTTGTGGGTCGAAATTTGTTCCATTCCAGGTGGACTATCGGTGTGTAGTTTTGTAGCTTATTTGTAATAATTAAAGAGAACAACAGAGTTTTTTGCAATAATACCATGGTGCGACGTTGAAGGCGAGAAAGGACGTGCAAGAGAGCGATGACCGAGCCAGAGGGAAATCAATTGGGGGAGGTGCGGGGGTTGCAACGGTGTTCAGAGTAGTTGTGGGCCGAATGCTATGAAAATATAATCTAAACCCGCCGGAATAAATGCCTACATAAATTAATCCAAGGTTGGAGTCCCCCTCGCAATGTAAATAGCTCCGGCTTTGCGAGGGATGGAGAGGTAGCTTCAATGTGTGGAAGATACAACATGAGAAAGCGAGGTTAATCGAGAGACATATAGATAGAGAGACAAAGTGAGTGTGGTCCGACATTCATTGAAAAGATATATATTCTCTGGAGAGATATTGTCGGATTGATCTTTTGGGAAGGGTGAGGGTTGTAAGATAGAGCTTGAGAGATGATCTAGTCACAGACATGTAGATATATTTTGTGCGTTGGAGGAAGCAAGGTCAATTGATTACATATATAAAGGGAGAGAGATTGAGCAAGTGTGGGTCGTCGTGCGATCGAAAGAGTGAGACAGGTTGGAGAGAGTGACCTAGATAGACAATGTGCATGAGAGAGTATACAATATGAATATGTCGAAGTGGGCTCAAACATGGAGATATATCGTTTATGTCCGAGAAAGAGCAAGGTCAATTGAGAATACAAAGAGAGAGAGAGAGAGAGAGAGAGAGAGAGAGAGAGAGAGGGGAGAGAGCGAGACAGAGAGAGAGAGAGAGAGAGAGAGATTGAGCGATCATAGCCCGCCATGAGGTCGAAAGAGTGGGCGTGGCTTGGATGGACTGTCCTAGATAGAGAATATGCGTGAGAGAGTATAGAGTGTGTCGACCGAGGCCCGAACAGGGAGATATATCATTTGTGTTTGAAAGAAAACGAGGTTAATCGAGACTCAGATAAAGAGAGCGAGATTGAGCAAGTGTTGAGGGAGTCCTGGACTAAGGGGTCCTCGGGCGTCCGACCTGTTAGCCATGGGCCGGACTGATGGGCTGTGAAGACACGAAGACCGAAGACTGCACCCGTGTCCGTATGGGACTCTCATTGGCGTGGAAGGCAAGCTTGGCGACCGAATATGTAGATCCTTTTCCTGTAACCGACCTTGTGTGACCCTAGATCCTCCCGGTGTCTATATAAATCGGAGGACTTAGTCCGGAAATGGAGATACTCATTACCGTAGTCATACAGGCTAGACTTCTAGGGTTTAGCCATTACGATCTCGTGGTAGATCAACTCTTTTAATACTCATATCCATCAAGATCAATCAAGAAGGAAGTAGGGTATTACCTCCATAGAGAGGGCCCGAACCTGGGTAAACATCGTGTCCCTTGTCTCCTGTTACCATCGACCTTAGACGCACAGTTCGGGACCCCCTACCCGAGATCCGCCGGTTTTGACACCGACATTGGTGCTTTCATTGAGAGTTCCACTGTACCATCGATGAAAGGTTTGATGGCCCCTTCAATCGTCAACAACAATGCTGTCCAAGGGGAAACCTTCCTCCCCGGACAGATCTTTGTGTTCGGCGGCTTCGCACTGCGGGCCAACTCGCTTGGCCACCTGGAGCAGATCGGCAGCTACGCCCCTGGCCATCAGGTCAGATTTGGGAGCTTGAATTACGTCGCGGACATCCGTGGAGATTTGATCTTCGCCGGATTCGAGACCGCGGCAACCGCTCCTAGTCACCCCGATGAACATGACCTAAATCTGTCATCGGGCCGCATCCAGGAGATTACTCCCGTAACTGCTCTGGCCGTAGATCCGGAGCAAATTGCGCCGTCTAAGGACGGGAGGCTCAACCCCACCGCGGAGGCCGCAGATTCCACGGCATCGGAGCCGAACATAGACCTAAAGTCACACGACGTCTTTGTCACCGGAACTCCGGACTCGTCTCTGGTCACAAATTCCGAGCCATGCGCATCCGCGGACGCCGAACTGGATCGCTTATCAATCTTTGAGTTTAACGCCGCAGACATCTTCCAGCATTCGCCCTTGGGTGATGTGCTAAATTCGTTAAGAAATCTATCCTTGGCGGGGGGACTCACAGCCGAATTATGTCTGGTTCGAGCTGGAGGCTGGCGATGGGGGAGAATTTCGCCTCCCACCCACCACCCACTTCATAGACACTATCGAAGACTTAACCGACACGCTTGACTATGACTCCGAAGACATCGACGGTATGGACGACGATGCCGGAGACGAGGAGGCCCAAAACCCGCCGTTCACCGGACAATGGACAGCCACTTCCTCATATGACGTCTACATGGTAGATATGCTGAAAAATAATAGCGGCGATGACAAGGAAAACCCAGCGAAGGAGGACCCTCCTAAAACACAACCAAAGCGCCGGCGTCAGCGGCGCCGCTCTAAACCCCGCCGCAGCAGGGATAGCCACACCGGCACAGGAGACGACAACACTCCGGATGGTGCCGAAGACACAGAAGAACCCGATGAACAAACTGCTGAATGAGACAATCGGGAATCATGACATGCCAGCCCTGACGAACAGGCCATAGAAGAAGACTCGGAGGACGGTAGTTATCGTCCGCCCTCTGAGGAGGAGGTGAGCCTCGGCAACGAAGACTTCATCGTGCCTGAGGAGCCCCTGGAGCAGGAGCGCTTTAAGCTTCAGCTAATAGCCACTGCGAGGAGCCTGAAAAAGAAGTAGCAGCAGCTTCAAGCTGAACAAGACCTGGTCAATGACAGATGGACCGATGTCCTGGCAGCCGAGGAATACGGCCTTGAACGCCCAGCCAAAAGTTACCCGAAGCGCAGATTACTACCTCAGTTCGACGATGAGGCACCAGATCCCGCACCACCATCACGCAACACGGCTGATCAGCCACCGTGCTGTCGGGATAAAACTGTAACCCGAGCCGAAAACCAGACTGTCCCGCCCCGCCGTAAAGGCAGGGATAAGACAGCTCGGGGCGATACATATGACCTCCGCCAAGACCTGGACAATAGAGCGAATCATACAAGATCGATCTACGGATCACAAGGATGTGCCTTAACGCGCGGGGACAACTATCTATTCGGGCATGACAAACCTAGTCACGCCCGAGCCGAAAACCGCAGACGAACTCCATCAGAGCTACGTCACGATGCGGCCCGATATAAAGGCGCCGCACACCCTCTTTGCTTCACTAACGAAGTAATGGATCAAGAATTCCCAGAAGGGTTTAAACCCGTAAATATCGAATCATTCGTTGGAACAACCGACCCCGCGGTATGGATCGAGGATTTTATTCTCCACATCCACATGGCCCGCGGGGATGATCTTCACGCCATCAAATACCTCCCACTAAAACTTAAAGGGCCAGCCCGGCACTGGCTAAACAGTCTGCCCGAGAATTCTATTGGCAGCTGGGAGGACCTGGAAGAAGCTTTTCTCGACATCTTCCAAGGTACATATGTTCGGCCGCCAGACGCCGATGACTTAAGTCACATAGTTCAACAGCCCGGGGAGTCGGCCTGGAAGTTCTGGACTAGGTTCCTAACTAAAAAGAACCAGATCGTCGACTGTCCGGATGCCGAAGCCTTAGTGGCCTTTAAACATAGCATCCGCGATGAATGGCTCGCCCGCCACCTCGGCCAAGAAAAGCCAAAATATATGGCAGCCCTCACGGCACTCATGACCCGCTTTTGTGCGGGTGAGGATAGTTGGTTAGCTCGCAGCAAAAACACAGCTAGCGAGGCAGGCCCCTCCGAGGTTAAGAACAACAATGGCAAGCTTCGACGTAACAGACACAAACGCCGAAGCAATGGTGATAGTACCGACGACACTACAGTCAACCCGGATTCATTGGCTCCAAGTCCAACCAGCGAAAGAAACCATACAAGAGAAACAATCAGGGACCATCCAGCCTGGATCGCATACTCGATCGCCCGTGCCAGATACATGGCACCCCGGAAAAACTAGCCAACCATACCAACAGAGACTGTTGGGTTTTTAAACAGGCCGGCAAATTAAACGCCAAGAACAGGGAAAAGGGATCACAAAGCAAGGACGGCGACGAGGAGCCCCGGCAACCGAACACAGGGGGACAGAAGAAGTTTCCCCCTAAAGTGAAAACAGTAAACATGATATATGTTACACACATCCCCAAAAGGGAGCGCAAACGCGCATTAAGGGACGTCTACGCGATAGAACCAGTCTCCCCAAAATTCAATCCATGGTCGTCATTTCCGATCACTTTTGATCGTCGGGATCATCCGACCAGTATCCGGCATGGCGGATCAACCGCACTAGTCCTGGACCCAATCATTGATGGATTCCACCTCACGCGAGTCCTCATGGACGGTGGTAGCAGCCTCAATCTGCTCTATCAAGACACAGTGTGCAAAATGGGCATTAATCCATCAAGGATCAAGCCCACGAAGACTACCTTCAAAGGAGTCATACCAGGTGTAGAGGCCCGCTGTGCGGGCTCAATCACACTAGAGGTTGTCTTCGGATCCCCCAACAACTTCCGAAGCGAAGAGTTAATCTTCGACATCGTCCCATTCCGTAGTGGTTATCACACACTGCTCGGACGGACTGCATTTGCTCGGTTCAACGCGGTGCCGCACTATGCTTACCTTAAGCTCAAGATGCCCAGTCCACGCGGCATCATAACGGTCAGCGGAAACATGGAACGCTCCCTACGTACAGAGGAGCACGCCGCCGCCCTAGCAGCAGAAGTACAGAGTGGCCTTCTCAAGCAGAACTGTAATCCGGTTGCCGAGCCCCTGGACATAGTAAAGAGGGTCCGGACTACGCTGCAACAGGACAGCTCGGCTCATCAAGAGCTCGATTAGCAATTTGGCCTCCGTCCCAGCCCCGATCAGGTAGTGGAATTCGTACCACACATGCATAATTACGCACTAGAAATCCCGTGGGCATCGACGGAGGCACAACTAGCCGGTGATCCGCAATACGGCTCGCCGCTCCCGGACACCTATACTTTCACTATTTCTTTTCTGCTTTTCGGGTTTCTTTTCCAGAGGCCTTCTCTGACGACTTGATCGGGGATCCTTTCAAAGGACAAATACACCAAGCCGGCAGTCAGCTCGGACGTAGAGGGAAATTTCTAAGTGGTTTCTTAAAAAACCACTCTACCTGTCTCCAGGGTCCCACGCGCAGCTCTCCCTTGGTCGTGGTATGTCAAATACCCTGTTGCCCATCATACCATTTGTACCAATGCGCTTTGATGTATTAATCAAATCATAATGGAAATAGTTTGCGGCCCAAATTTTAGGGCCCCTACTCATTGCCTTTTGCTCCTTTTCTGTTTTACTTTTTTACTATTAATAAGCTTATTAGATAGCACCCGTACACGGTTGTACGTTTCACTTTGCCAGGGGCTTCATAGCGTCCCGCACTATGGCAACAAGTCCGAATACTTTTTATAGTATAGTTCAGCACCCCGAATTTAGCACTATATGCATTGGCTCCGAATCATGTCTTTGGTCAATAGTTGGGTTGCCCGGCTCCTGTGCTTGCTACCTTATGTTCCGCTATATCGGCTAAGGTAGTAAAGGGAGAACTAGTGCGATTGTGCCCTGGTTAATCCAAAGGAGCACCTCAATAGAGAAAGCTGAAAACTGACTGTCATGATGCGGCAAGAGCTGGTCAGCTGTTCGGAGGTTGCAAATCGTTGGAGATTTCTTCCGCGTTACACGAAGGATCGCTACTTCCCGATCGGACGCTTATAGCACTCTAGTTCGGAAACTAGGGGCTGCGTCCATGTTTTTATTGTCGAACTCCTATGGCTAAGTGAGGGCGTTAAAGCCGAATAGTCTGGTTGCCTGGTTCGTTGCGCTAAACAACTCCTTCAAGGACCATATAATTGGATCAAGATTGTTTAGATTCCATCCTGAACACCCCCGTACTACCTACATGGGGGCAGAAGCCGACGACTGGCCAACCCTCAGATTTCATACAACACGGCCGCACAGGAGGTAAAATTAAAAACATAACAATCATTATATTACAAACCAACTTTGTTTCACTATACAAGGCAAAGACAACACGAATGTATTCATTCAAAAATAATGTCCTGCCCACACTACGCTGCTACAATGCGAGACCCCTCCAAGACATCCGCGAAATAGCGCTCGGGTGTGCGGTGCTCCTTGCCCTCTGGCGGCCCCCGGGCCAGCTCGAGGGCGTTCATCTTCGCCCACCACATCTTGCAATGGGCGAAGGCCATACGAGCACCCTCAATACAAACCGATCGCTTGACGACGTCCAGCCGAGGACAGTCGTTCACCAGTCGCCTCACAAGTCCGAAGTAGCTGCCGGGCATAGCTTCGGCTGGCCATAGCCGGATTATCAAATCCTTCATGGCTAGTTCGGCCACTCTATGCAGCTCCACCAGCTGTTTTAGCTGATCGATTAAGGGCACGGGATGCTCTGGCACAAGATATTGCGACCAAAACAGCTTCTCCGTGGAGCTCCCTTCTTCGGCTCGGAAGAACTCCGCGGCGTCGGACACACTTCACGGTAGATCAGCAAAAGCCCCTGGAGAACTCCGAATCCGGGTTAGTAAAAGATACTTCCTCAACACATATTTGCTTTGCATACTGAATGCCTTACCCGCTGCGATCTTCATCGCCTCTTGGATCTCTTAGAGGGCGCCCTGGGCCTCATTCCGGGCCGTCTTCACGCTCGGACGAGCCTTGGAAAGTTCGGCCTCCTTAGCCGACGAGTCACGCTCCAAGGTCACGCACTTCTTCACTGCGTCATGGAGCTCTTGTTGGACCTCGTTGACCCGGGCCTTGAGCTTCTTACGGGCAGCCTTCTCCTTGACGGCCTTCCCCTCGGCTTCGCCCAGGGCCTTTTTCAGGGCCTCGACCTCGGTCGTTGCTCCTATTTATATCAAGACACTTCGGTCGATATATAACATCCTACTCTTTCCGAATACTTCTTGGGTTATTACATACCTTGATTCTCCTGGAGCTGCCTCTTCAACTGGCCGAGCTCCTCCTCGGCCTGCTCCAGCCTTCGCTTAAGTTCGGAGACTTCGGCAGCATGTGAGGCCGTGGCCAGCAGCGACGCCTGCATATGCATTCCAGACAAATTTCGTTAGTTCCCTGCAATAAAGGAATGATCCTCTGTCCGGTTTTTCTTTCCGAACACCGGATAGTGTCTCAGGGGCTACTGTCTATATGGGGATTTTCTCTTTTTCGTCGCTTACCTCAAAACCTCTCAGCAGGCTGCTGCAGGCTTCGGTTAGTCTGCTCTTGGCAGAGTGAACCCTTTCAATCACCGTGCCCATTAGAACACGATGCTCATCCACAATGGAAGCGCCTGACAACACTTCCAGCAGATCATCTGGTGCCCCTGGTTGGACAGGGGTCACCGGTGGAATAGGCATACCCCCTTCTTTCGAAGGACGTTGCGTGCCGGATTCTGGAGCCGTATCGGTCTCCGGAATCAAGTCCGGTTGAGGGCCGAACTGAGTACGGCCCTCCTCCCCAGTCTCCCGGGGGATTGGTTCCCCCTGGTGTTCGGCGTTGGGAGCTTCGCCTTCAGGCGCTTCTTGAGCCTCTCCCCGGCCTGGGAAGGTCTGTTGGGAGAGCACTTCGTCGTCCCCTTTGGCCTTGGGAGAGTAAGCGGCTGGCGGTGTCTCGCTGGCCATCTCATGTGGGTCCAACGCACCTCTTGATGAGAATCGTTGGGAACTGTCGTGGGCCGGACTATGACAGCATAAGTAGCCATGTCAATACATTGAAATGGAGAGGCTGGACATATGGGTATGTGGGAGTCATAGCACTTACGAAGCAGCTTCAGGCTTGGTGCGGGGGTGTCGCTCCGGACTACTGTTGACGTCCCACGCGGATTTATCCCTGAAGGAGCCCTTCCCCTTCTTGGACGTCCCCGCCTCCAGGCTCGTGGAGGCCGCCCTCTTCTTCCTTCCCCTATCAGGGGGAGGGTTGTTCTCCTCCTCCTCCTCCTCCTCATTGTCCTCATTGTCGTCATCTTCGGTAGCGGAGGAGCGGGTCTTGTCTTCAGACGTCACATCCAATGCACTCTTGCAAAGGGGGCCACTCCGGCCCCCTTGGCCTTCTTTGCCGACGTTGTATAGGGCGCCAGCACCAACATCTTCGCTAAACGCAGAATGACTGGTTCTTCAGGTGCGGAGCCGGACACTGGATCCGCTTCGCCCTCTCCATCCATTCTTGAAGAGGCAATGATAGTAAAAGTTCAGATATCCTCCTTGAAGCAAATAAGTAGAGGACGCGATATAAACCTACCTCGCTGGCAGGATGGTTAATGTCGTGCCCACGATCCGAATCCGTAGCTGGTGGTATCTCGTCGCCCTTGAAGAGCAACTTCCAGGCATCTTCGTGAGTCGTTCCGAAGAGCCTCTCCAGGGTTTGGTGCCTCCTCGGATTAAACTCCCAAAGGAGGCGTTTTCGGCTCTGGCAAGGGAGGATCCGGTGAGCCAGCATCACTTGGATTACATCGACAAGTTTGACATTCTTGTCCACCATGCTTTGAACGCGAGTCTGCAGCGCTATCAGCTCGTCTGGCGAACACCAGTCCGGGCTCTTCTCGACCCAGGAGGTGAGTCGCATGGGAGCGCCGTAGCTGAATTCGGCAGCCGCGGCCCAGTTCGTGCCACGGGGTTCTGTGATGTAGAACCATTGTTTTTGCCATTCTTTGACAGTCTCCACAAAAGTGCCTTTTGGCCAGGAGACATTGGCCAGCTTACTCACCATGGCCCTCCGCACTCCGCGTGCTGGCCGTCCAGTACCTTCGGCTTCACGTTGAAGACTTTGAGCCACAACCCGAAGTGGGGTTGGATGCGGAGGAAGGCCTCACACACGACGATGAACGCCGAGATGTTGAGGAAAGAGTTCGGGGATAGATCATGGAAGTCTATCCCGTAATAATACATTAGCCCGCGGACGAAAGGGTGGAGTGGAAACCCTAGCCCGCGAAGGAAATGAGGGAGGAATACCACCCTCTCGTTGGGCTTCGGCGTGGGGACGACTTACCCCTAGGCTGGAAGACGGTGGGCGATTTCCTTCGCCAAATACCCGGCCGCCCGAAGCTCGGCAATGTCTTTCTCCTTGACGGAGGAGACCATCCATTTGCCTTGACCTCCGGATTCGGACATGGTCGGATGCTTTTCGGAGATGGAGAAAGATGAGGACTTGGGCGCTGGAGCTCGAGGATGGAAGGGCAGAGGAAGGGGAAGGCGTGAGTAGATAAGGGTGGATTCTTATCCCTTATAAAGGGTCGCGAATATCAAGCGCCTCCTCACCCGCCTTAAAACTCGCCTATTCCCAGGGGCTATTTAAACAGCACAGTTGGGTTACCCACGCCCGTATTGATGAGAAGACCCCAATAAGGGGACACGATCTCTGCTTTGACAAGACGTGCCAATGACAACCGCGTCTCGGGACGTGGAGTGGCAGAAGAAAAACGGTTCGAAATTATGACCGGACAGATGTGATGTCATGTTACAAAAAAGTTGTCAGCGGATTGGACTCATGTAAAATTAGCTTCTCTCTGCGGTTGTGTGCGGTGTGTGTGTTACAGGTCCGGACACGTCGATACGTCCGAAGACTATCTTGGAGTTCGGAAAGAAGGGAACCCGCCTTGCAATGCCGAAGATAAATCTGCGCGCCGGACTTCTCGTCATTGAAGCCAGGTTCAGGGGCTACTGAGGGAGTCCTGGACTAAGGGGTCCTGAGGTGTCCGGCCTGTTAGCCATGGGCCGGACTGATGGGCTGTGAAGACACGAAGACCGAAGACTGCACCCGTGTCCGGATGGGACTCTCGTTGGCGTGGAAGGCAAGCTTGGCGACCGAATATGTACATTCTTTTCTTCGTAACCAACCTTGTGTAACCCTGGATCCTCCCGGTGTCTATATAAACCGGAGGACTTAGTCTGGAAACGGAGATACTCATTACCGTAGTCATACAGGCTAGACTTCTAGGGTTAATCCATTACGATCTCGTGGTAGATCAACTCATATCCATCAAGATCAATCAAGCAGGAAGTAGGGTATTACCTCCATAGAGAGGGCCCGAACCTGGGTAAACATCGTGTCCCTTGTCTCATGTTACCATCGACCTTAAACGCACAGTTCGGGACCCCCTAACCGAGACCCGCCGTGCAGAAGAAAGAGTGAGACAGTCTCGAGGTAGTGACTTAGATAGACAACGTGTGTGCATGCGCACGAGAGGTTGGGGGTATATAGGCAATGCATGTATCTAGAGAGAGAGGGTGGGAGGGAGGGAGAGAGAGAGGGAGAGCTCGGCGTGGGGTGCAATGGCGGGTGTGTGAGGTAAATACATTTGGTAACAGAGTGGAAAGGGGGGGTTGTGTAGTTGAGAGAGTTAGAGATCGAAACATGTAGAGAAAGAATGAACGTGTGTCGGAAACCGATAGCTTCCTAAGGTGGTTAGGAGAGGAAGATTGGCCAGTACAGGAAGTGTCATGGAAGTGTCACGGCAGATGTCCTCATGGAAGGACTTAGTTGTGGAGCCATTGCAACGAGATTAGCCTAAAGGGGTTAAACAGGACAAAGTACACGAGGAGTTTATACTGGTTCGACCCCTTGCGGTGAAGGTAAAGGCCTAATACAGTTTGAGGTGGTATTGCTAGGGTTTCGATGACCAGGGAGCGAATACGCTTAGCCTGGCTCTCGACCTATTGTTTCTTGTCCTAAGCCGCTGCCGGGTCGTCCCCTTATATACACGGGTTGACGCCCTGCAGCCTACAGAGTCCCGGTCGGCTCATATAACATGTCCGGCTCGGTGACTTATTTTACATGCCTTACGATACAAGTTTACATGTACATGGCGGTTTATACTTACGGGCCCTAAATTGTCTTTGGGCTTGGGCCCTCTAACAAGCCTGCCTTACAAACCGTCGTCTAAACATACTCTTGGGCTTCATTGAGATGAACCGCCATAAGGATGACCCAGCCCCTCCTGGGCGGGTCATATCCAATAGTCATATCCCCAACATTAGGCCCCAGGTTTTCTTGAACTTGTTCATGTCAATCTTTAATAAAAAATCCTTCCTCATCTTACTGCAAAGTACTGTAACCCGCCATGACGTCATCTTCCGAAAATTGCGGTGACCCGCCGTGACATCACCTGCCATTAATGCTTCACAGAACCCAAATCTTTTTCTTTACGTCACCTGCCGTCGCTTATCCATTTTCCGCCTCCTCGATTCTCGTGTCTGCCGTTTTTCCTTCCAGTCCTATAAATAAGACCTCGGACTCTCCTCTCATTCTCCCCCTTTCCCTTCTCACCTTCTTCTTCCTCCTTGCGACGCACCAACCCGCACGAGCTCTGCCGCCGTCGACCTTCGTCTCCGACCTCAACTCCTGCTGCTGCATCACGCTGGACGGACCAGACCACCGCGACACCTCTCCGCTGTCCCATCAGCATCGGTAAGCCCTCCTTTCTTTCGCCATAGATCTGTCATTAGGGTTTCAGTGTTCGTCGGTGTTTGTCGCCGCCCTTCTTTATTCTTGTTTAGATCCATGGATTAGATCCAAAAACCACATAAATCTTGCGGGGTAGTAGTTTTAGCATCTGTTTTTGATACTAGAATATATCCTCATCGCGGCAGATCTCCTCTGGGGCACCTCCGCTTTTCCGCTGCCGCCTCTGTAAGTTTCGAATTTATTCCCTTTTTCTGAACAGTTACAGATCCAAATCTATAACCTTAATCTGTGAAACCTGTTTGTCCAACACTTAGTAGAATTTTACTCTTTGTCAGATTCTGAATACCTATACCTTTCATGGCGGCTTACATGTCCGGCTTACAATTATTTATATACCATTAGTCCTCACTTAAGCCGCCATTCTGAATGTATACTGCTTAACCTGTGATTTCACCAATTGACTTGAACCGGAAAAATGTTTTCTTTCCTTTAGGCTTTCTTCTTTCACAATGCCGCCAAAAACAGTCTACACATGCAACTGGGTCCCCTCCATCGTCACCGAAGGCACTTTTAAAGAATTTTTCAAAGCCGGGTATCTGCCTGCCAAGAGTGTAATGCATTACCGTGCTCCTAACCCGGGCGAAGAAAGACCTGAGCCGAAAGACGGCGAAGTCATCGTTTTTACTGACCATATGAACCGGGGCTTTTCACCACCCAGCTCTAAATTCTTCCGAGATGTTCTGCACTTTTTCCATCAAGACATCGGACCCAATTCCGTGTCAAATATCTGCAACTTTCAAGTCTTCTATGAAGTATACCTTCAAGAGGAGCCCAGTGTTGACCTCTTTAGAGAGTATTTTTATTTAAACCGCCAGACTGAGTTCACAAATGGTCCTAGCTTGGAGCTCGGCGGAATATCAATTCAACGCAGAAGAGACACCATCTTTCCTTATGCCTGCTTGCAGAGTCACCCAAAAGATTGGAACCAGGCATGTTTTTATTGCAAAGATACTTCTCCGGCTGACAAGAATCCACTGTCGGGTTATCGTGTTGAGCGCCTAGATCCAAAACATAACCTTCCTGAAAAACTTACCGCTGTTGAACGGAAGAAGATTGCACCTACCATTGTGAAAGTCAAAGCTCTGCTAGTAAATGGGCTAACTGGCGTTGATTTAGTCAGGTGTTGGGTTTCTTGGCGGATCATTCCGTTAAGCCGCCGTACCGGATTAATGTGTACTTACACTGGTGGTGAAAAATATTCATTGCACCACAGCTCCGTACCATTAACTGATGAAGCAATAAATGAAATGGTTAAGTCTCTTCTGAATGAAGACCGGGAAGATTGTGTTAAAGTGGGTCTGGCCCCTTTCTGCAAGCTTAACCCGCCACCAGATGTAAGCCTCTGAACTTACTTATCTTCACCTCATCATTTGAATAATTTATTAACTCGACCCTTAATAACCTTTGCAGACTAAGTCTGACTTTTGGAAAGTGAGTATGATCACGAGGCTGCTAAGAAGGCCAGGGCAACCAAAAAAGCCACGAGGAAAACTGCCAAGAAGACCACCAAGAAGAAGAAGAAACCAAGCGCCTCTGACCTGCTCAAACTGGATGACACCTCTTAGTCGGAGGTAGCTCTTGACTCTCTTGGCTCATTTTTCAATCATCTTATTGACACTGACTATTATCAGGCTGACACGGGAGCTGGCCAAGTAGCTGAAGAAGAGGTAACTATTATTTCCTCTGGCTAAGACCCTTTGCCAAGACAGAAACTTCGACAAGTAACCCGGAAAGTAAGGTTTTCACACCCCTTGGCTTATTTAGATCCTCACTTTCTTTTGAAGCAACAACAACATGAGAATCGCCGCCAGACCCAGACCAGTGGAGGTGACAAGTTATCCTCCAGCTTACCGAACACTCCTGCCCCTCAAAAACGTCAAAACGAGGTTCCTTTTTAATTACTCTTTTTATCTGTTTGGCGGATCTTATCTGCTTACCTTCTAACTCTGTTGATAACCCTTACAGGAACTTGCTCGTTCTTCCTCTGGCAACTCATCGCAAACTGAGTTGCCGGCTTTCAAACCGGAGTGGATATGATCTCCCCCAGACATACGCAATGTAGAGGAATTGGTCAACTCATCAGGCTCATGACCTGAAGACTGCAGGTTCGAATCCTGTCCCCCCGAAAGGGGAGGGGCATCGCCGAATCTAACTTTCTTGAACTGCCCCTGGGTAATAGCAATTGATTTTACTCTGTAATTCTTCATACCCTTATATTTACACTAACTTGTCATAATCCGTGTAGGGGACAAGCAAAACCTAACAAAAATGCAAAGGTGACCAAGCCAACTGAGACACCTAAAGTTGTTGAACTGGAGCTACAAATCCCTCCACCTGAAGCCTCTGACAAACAGCTGGAAGAAACTGTCACTGAGATTCCGCCTGAGATTCCGGATCTCCGTGTTGATGACACTAGTATTAATCCTCCAACTCCCACCACCTCAAGTTCGCCTAAGCCGCCAGAGACTCATAATGATGACGTGTTGATTACTGGCACCAGCTTTGTTGAACCGGGAAATCCAATAGCATTAGCTAAACATACTGCCAAGTAGGAGGTTATTGAGAGGCGGAAAATGAAGTTTGACATCTCCCATTATGCGCAACTGAGCAGCAATGAGATCCTCTCTGGTTACCTCAGCCAGGTCCACTCCAGCCGTGACCTTGAAGTTGATATGGTGAAACAGATGCACCAAAAATATGAGGTAAGATTTCCAGCTTTAAGTAATTTATATACATATCCTGCCAGCCACCAAGTCTACTGGCTTATGACAAGATTGAATAGTCTGTAGACTTTAGAAGAATCCATAAACTTCTGTCCTAGAATCCCTCCTGGTCCGGTTTAAATGTAAACCGGATGTTTTCACTAGTTGAGTTTGCATTCGTAGTCCCCAAGGACCGGTTTAATCAGCATGAATGAGCCGGTCATATTTGTCTTTGTATAAGAAAAAGAGCTTAACTGCATAGCCCCCATGAGTCGGTTGGGACTGTTTACAGCACTTCTGGCTCATGAAGAAGAAAAAACAAGCAATATGCATTAGCCCCCAAGTGCCAAGTAGTCTTGCTCGCAAAGTACATGGGATTTTAGTTATAACAGCCATTGAATAATTTCTTTGACAAACATTAGCCCCCAAGTGTCAAGTGTTGTTGCTTGCAAAAGACTTGAGAATTATATCCCTGTAACCTTGATATAAATGTTGATAACTCTGTACTTCATACAGGCTGCTACTGCTGAACCGGAGTCTCTATTGAATGATGCAAAGACCCGGTTGGCGACTCAGGAAACTGAAACCCAGAAAGCCGAGTCAAAGTTCCAGTTTAGCGTGGCTGAATCGAAAAAGCTGAAGACCAGTTTTGAGGCGGAGAAAAAGACTTGGGCTGAAGAGAAGAGTGCTTTAACACAGCGGGCAGAGAAAGCCGAGGCAGCGATTCAAGAGGTGACCACTGAGCTCACCGGCTTAAAACACTGTGTATCTCAGATGGTTTCAGCTATCTTTGGTGAGCCGCCTTGCTAGTCAAAAGTAAATTTTTTGGTTGTGATCATATAACCCGCCATTAACCAATCTGTGATATATCCAGGTCCCAGGAGTAGCAACCTCGATCAAGACATGCTTGTGGCTGAAAGTTGTCTATACACTTGTTGAACAGCTGTATACTGGAACTCAGCGTGCCCTAGCCAAAATTTCTCCAACTAATCGACCTCCGAAACTTTTAATAGATGTCTTGAAAAAGCTCTCAGTGCTGCCTGCCAGGATCGATGAGATGAGGCGATCATCTGCAAGAGCCGGCGCTGTGACAGCTTTGAGTCGGGCAAAAGCATGGGTACCGGAACTAGGATGGTACTCCTTTTGACCAAAATGACTTTGCCGCCTGTGTGAAGGAAATTCGTCCAATGGCGACCCAGATTGCCAATAATTCAGACGTTTCAAAATACCATCCGGCTTACGACAAGCAAAATCAGAAGATGCCTACACCGGCTTATCGAGTGATGGATCTGATCCCTCCAATCCGTAAGCATACTTTCGCCCCTGAAGTTGAACCGTCTGATCTTATAGATGATGAAGCTGAATTTCAAGCTCTATCTGGCATCGATTGGTCATCACCAAATTTTCAGCCGGCAGAAGAGGACGAAGAACCGGCAAGGGATGACACAGAAGCCTCCGACCGGCAAGGCCAAGAAGATTGAACCGTCGGGCGGTTCAAAATACTTAATGTTTTTTTAAAAAACACTTGATCTCACCCGGCCCACGGAGGCATGTAATAGGGTAGTAAAACTTTGAATCTGCCATGCCATCGTGCACGTTCTGTTATGCATGAGACTGTTGACCTGCCAATGGAAGATCCGCCACTGATGCTTATAATATCAGTTTTTTTAGTTTGTTCCTATATGCAAAACAGATCAAAAATGTCCCACGGTTTACCATAGGACGGGTCATAATGCCCAATATATAACCACTGGAAACTAAAATAGTTTATAACCAGGACTGGCTCAATTATAACAAAATATGTCATACCTATGACATTTGATCACACTGTTGGTTTACCAAACCAGCAGAGTAAGGCTGATAACCAAAACTTGAACACTGGTAATTATCATATATTGCCGGCTTATGAACAAAGCCAGGCCGGGTTAATAAACACCGGATGTTATCTGATCTCATACTGACGACTTATAGTCAAAAACCAGGCTGGGTTAATAAACACCGGGTAGTCTCATGTATAAACCATAAGGCATCACAGCCGTCATCGGTTTTTTAACCATGCATTACCATGTCATATGAGAAAAACCTCAAAAATGTTCAAATCAAACAAAAAATCAAGGCTTTCATAGGCGGCCAGGCCTAAAACTCAAGTGCTTTCACGGGTCGCACAGCCATTGAGTTAAACCTTCATACAAACCTTATAAGCCGGACCTCACACAACCAATCGTCGTTTTAACTTTGACAAGTTCATGGTATGTATAATATTGACTTGTCAGAAGTACGGCGGGTCGTTCCAGGATTACCTGGGCGGAGTGGCAGACATAAAAAGGCAGGATAACCCGGGGTTTTAGGTGAATACACTTGGCTTCCAAGCCTGGCTTTTAAGCCTATTAGAAGGGTTATAAAAACTCTTGTTCTTTAGAACAAAGAGCCCCCAAGCAATATTTTTGAGCTGTGCTCAATGGACACCTATGTTTGAGTTGTGCTTTTGCAACAGACTCTCTGTGGTCCCTTTAACCTGGGTAGCTAGCCCCCAAGTTTTTTTTTCATATATGGCCTATAAGCCGGATCAAAGGGTAATCCTAACCTTGGTTTATAAAGCAGAAGCACCCAAGTGACAAAAAACTCGTTATTTAAAGAGAAAAAACGACAGAGGCCCTGCTTTAACAGGGATGCCGACTTTATTATATTGATCATAATATATACATTGTCAACATACGTACATCAGAAGAGCCAGTGGCTCAGGTGTATTAAGGCCGAAGATGAGCAATATTCCACGGCCGGTGGGTCTCCTCCTCCGACTTACGTGACTCTTTATGCTCTCGAACATCGATAAGGTAATAGGACCCATTGTTGAGATTCTTACTGACCACAAAAGTTCCTTCCCAAGGTGGGGATAACTTGTGCATATCCGTTTGATCCTCGATAAGCCGGAGCACCAGATCGCCTTCTTGGAAAGTTCTAGTTTTAACCCGGCGGATGTGGTAACGGCGCAGATCTGTCGGCTTCTGGGAACGGGGGTCCCCAGACTTGCCTGCCTGCGGCCCACGGCGTGGCTAAGTCAACGGGCCGTACGGCCCATCTTCATCAACAAGGCATCCAAGACCCTCGCGAGGGGCCAACCCTCGCGAGGGGGACGACGCAATGTCTCCTCAGGAGCGGCCCCTCTAGGCGGGCTCACGAGGAGCGGAGATATCAAGGCGGGGCAAACCTCACGAGGCTCTCATGATGTGAGCCATGACGACCGGCACCAGGCAGGCGCCAGGCGGGCGCCAGCGCGCGCAGCGTCCTTGTTTCCTCTTTGGTGCTAAGGAGGCAAGCGCAGGCGAGGAGTACCGAGGCATCAGGCAAAGGTTGCCATATCGGTGCAACGAGACCAAGACCAGAAGGACGGTAGGACGGAGGTCATCGTGGAGCCCAAGACGGCGTCACCACCAGAGCCTTTCGCAGGCGAAGACCACTTTTGTCAAGATAGCCTGTACTAGCTGTCCCCCTTCAAATTTGCCTGCCGTTGTTGGCTCCCTTCCCGCTCAATATTTAGGGAGAGGACCAGGGCCTATATAAATAGGACTAGCCACCACAGTAGTGGGGGGGATCCACAGAGTTGGGAACCACAGAGTTCTCATCCACCAGTTCACCGAGCACAAGAACACCTCAACCTCAGGAGGCTGTTCTTCCCCTTGTACTGTTAATCATCAGCCCGAGAGGCAATCCACCACCACCACACTGGAGGAGGGTATTACACCACAATGATGGCCCGAACCAGTATAAATCTCATGTCTTTCTGTGTTGCGAGTTCGTCGAGTTCGTCCGCGAGATCTTAGCGAGCTAGGGCGTGGATCGGTAGGTGGAAAAGACTTCACGCGCACCCCAGTGTTCGAACCTTAAGGGTTTTGCCAGAACCCCACATCCGACATTTGGCGTGCCAGGTAGGGGTGCGCCGGAGCTTCTTCTCCGCCAATCCACTTGCTGACGCTCCGCAGCCACGATGTCCGGCGACCCAAGGGCTGACTCCGACCGCTGGGCAGCCTGGCCGGCCCGGGAGGCGCCACTTGCCCACGAAGCCCTCGACCCCACACTCCAGGCGGCGCGAGCGCCGTCCAATGCTGCGGGGCGCGGGCGGCGCGGCCAAGCGTCGTCCGCCCTCACCCCGCGGCAAGTGCGAGCCGCTGCAAGGGCAACAAGCCACGCCGCAGCGACGGCGCCGCATTCACGGCGGGAGCAGGCAAGCATGTGAGCAGTGCTCACGGTGGCGCGAGAGCTGCTGCGGTGCCGGCTGATGGAGAGCGACCGGGATGCACTGCTGGAATGCGTTGCTGAGCTGCTGGATGCAGCGGCGTCGGGAGCACCGCCCTTCTGCCATCAGCTTCCTCCTCAGGCCACTACATGGTCTCACGGCGGGCCTCGCCGTAACCACGCGCCATCAGGTGTGCCAGGGGGCTTTGTCAACACCAGCACGGCCGGCGGCGCCGGGGGCTCTGCCGCCCCCATGCCGCCCGCGGCAAGCATGAGCACAAGCGTCGCCTCCCATGGCACAGGTGGGATGCTGCGCTATCATCCTCAGGACGCCACGCTGGGCCGGGCAACATGGAGTGTGGGGCACTATGGCGAGGTGTTCGGGGTAACAGCCCCGGAAGCCTACGTGCCCCGCATGATGGACCAGGAGTACACACCAGAAGACGACCCCGGCTCGTTCGTTGGAGAAGATTGGTAAGAAAGGGCGCTAGAAGTTGAAGCCTTCCAGGAACCAACGGAGAACCACGACGATCGCGCCATCAACGGCAACTATAGGGTACCGCTAATCTCTCAGGAGCAAGCTTACGGTAACCATGGGCTTCCAGTGAACCAGGTTACAGCCTCGGCAGACCACCCTGGCGCAGCGACGCCTCTCCCGCCAGGGGAAGCTCGTTGGGAGTTGCACGGAGGAAGCCAAGAGCAGGGCACCTCCCCATGTCGCGCGAAGCCGGGCGGCACCCGGAGGTAGGCCCTCTGCCGGGGAGGCTTCGACGACCCTTCCCCCGGCAGAGGACCTGTGGTCGCCGAGGGCACTGCTGGCGTCCCCTTTCCTCCTTTGTGTCGTCCAGGTTGCCGGTTGGCTCAAAGGTGGTCGAGGGTGGGGCAAGGCGGGGCCCTCGTCTGGCGATACGAAGCAAGGTCGGTACCTGTGAAGAAGGCCCAGTTCCTGTGAAGCTCGCCGCCCGTGACACTCTCACGTAATAATGAGTTGGGGCTGTACTCGCCCCGGAGTCTCAGGGGTGCCGGCCTCAGGCCCTGGGGCTCCCTCCCATGCCTAGTGGCAGCACTTAGCTCCGTGCTGGTGAGAAGACTTGAAGACCAGAAGACTAGACTAGGTGCCGGACGCGGCCATTTGCTTTGGATCTCTCTTTCTGTAGCTTTGATTTCCAGATCTGGATTTAAGTTGAAGCCGAGTTTTTGTCGATGCGCGCGGGGGGTGCCTCTTCTCGTTCGAGCAGTTTCTTGCTTTCTGGATTTCATTTTGTCTGGGACTCATGTCCGTCGCCTTCCCCTCGCGAGCCCCTCGCGAGCGGGACTGCGCGAAGCACACGCGCGCCGAGCGCGCGCTAACGCTGCAACTGGCGCTCGCCTCTTGCGGGGGCCCTCCTGACAGGTCGACATGCTCCGCGGGATTCTCATAAACTCGTAGCCTCGTGACCCAGCTCGAGGCTGGTGCTGACTAAGGTAAGCCACGACGGGGAATTCGCCCCTGGACTCATGAGTCCACGAGGGCACAGATTCAATACCGCATAGGAATGTAAAGGCTGCAACCTGCTTACATGAGGGGCTCACCCTCTCAAAATGCTCTTACAAGTTTTCCAAGGGCCACGCCCGAGTTTTTGCGTACAGGGTAAAACGACAAGGGAACATGGGATCAACCAGATATGTCACTCGCTACATCGCCATCGGACGCGTCACTCACGTCGTCATCGTCTTCGCCGGCACCATCGCCGCCCTCGGCGACGCCTGCATCGCCGTCGTCAACCACGTCGCCTTCGTCTGCGGCGACCACCACCGCGTCGTCGTCAGAGGCAAAGGCTCTAACCAGCGCGTCCACGTTGTCCTCCACCCACCGCGCCAGATCGCCCCGGACGGCCTGCAGTACGGGGGCAATGGCGGCGTCGAAGTCGAAGTCGGGGAAGGTGTTCCTGAGGTGGCTGAAGACACGGGTGAACGCGCGCCCGAGCAGGCCCCGACTTCTCTCCTCCACGAGCCGGCGAGCCCTGTCAGACCGGGTTTCCAAGCGCGTCACCACGTCGGTGAAGAAGGTCAGGTGGCTGGCATAGTCATTCTAGTGGGGGGCAGGAGCATTCTCGTCGCAGATGTAGCCCAGGGCGGTATTGGCCCTGTTCCGGAGATCCTGAAGCATAGGAGCATTGTCGGGTGGTTGGTGCGACATATGCCAAGGGATGGCTTATTATTGTGGGAGCCAATAAAACGTCGCCGGTGCCTGGAAACGGGATGAGGCGAAGACATGCACGCCGGCGAATCTTACCCAGGTTCGGGGCTCTCCGAGGAGATAACACCCCTAGTCCTGCTCTGCGGGGTCTCCGCATGATCACTGGATCGATAAAGAATAGCTACAATCGCTCCTAGAGCTGTTGGGATCAAGGGGGAAGAAGAACAAGGCTAGCTCTTGCTTCTCTCTATCTATGGTGTGTGTGCGTGTGCTATGCTTGGAAGCCAAACATGCAGAGGTCGAACCAGAAGCGAACCCTTTGCATGGGTGCTCCGGGGGGTTTATATAGGCCTACCCCCCGGGGGTACAATGGTAATCCGACTGGGAACTGGCCCCAGCCGTCAGTGTCTACGCCTGCCGGCTTCTCCGCCGGCTGCTGGGTCCCGCCGGCTGGTGGGTCCCGCCGGCTGCCGGCTACTTGGTCGACAGGCCGGCCCCACCGCCTAGGGTCCTGTCGGCGGCTGCTTACTGTAGCCGCACCTCTGATGATGAGGGCTTTGTCGAGGTAAGCGTGGCTACAGTGATCCGCATCGGGGGCTATCACTGTAGCCTCACCTCGTCTTGTCTCCTTAATGGGGCTCCTGCTTCGAGGAAGGGAGTCGCCGGCTTCTGGAGGTCGGCTATGCTCCTGGCCGACTAGGAAAAGCCGGGCCGCCTTCACGCCTCTCTCTGGCTGAAGGGGCCCGCGGTCCTTGGGCCGTACTGGAGGGGGTCGTGGATGACGTCGCGGCTGGCGTGGCTACAGTGCCGGGCCGCACGGGAGACATCCCTCCCGTACGGCCTCCTGTAGCCATGCCTGCCTCGGGCTTCGGGGGTCGTGGGCCGCACTGTGGCCATGCCCCGTCAGGTCGTCGTTATGTAGGAGCGGTTGTGGTCTTGGCCGGCTTCTAGGAGTCGGCGTCCTTCTTGGCCGGCTTCTTGGAGTCGGTGAGGCTGGGTCGCCTTCCGGGAGTCGGCTTTAGTGGTAGCCGGCCGGGGAAGGCGGCCCAAATGCTTGGAGTGCTTGAAGGCCCAAAGGCCTGATAAATTTTCTGAAGAGCCAGGGGTAGTCGGTTAGGCTACCCGTGGCCAATTACTCTGACAGTAGTCCCCGAAGCTAATTGGGCTTCGAGGTGGAGTGGGGTTCGAGAAGCTCGGTCAGCTTCCTATCGTGACAAGCCGGCAGCTAGGAGCCGGCCTTGGTGCAGGCGTGCCGCCCTTAGTCGAATTCTTCTGGAGTCGGGGGGGTGGGAACCCGCAGGCTCGTGCACCGGGCCGCGGGCCGGCCTCGGGCCGTTGGCGTGCCACGTGGCCGGAAAGCCTGCCAGCCCACGCGCGTGACGGGACATCGCCGCAGGGAGGGGGCCCGCCACGTCCGCGCCCCGGCCCAGGTGCGGATCCTTTGTATCCCGAAACCGCCCGCACGATCCGTGCGGCAGTTTCGGCTTTCACTTACGCGTAATAAACGCGAGACGTGGGGGGAGTGGGCGCGGTTAATCCCACGTCTCCCCCCACGTCCGGCCTCTTCGGCCGCGTGAGGCTATAAGTAGGGGGAGGTGGAGGGCGGCAGACCCTCGCACGCTCCTCCTACTCCCTTCGTCTTCTCGCCTTGCTTGTTCTTGCGCCAGCGCCTCGCCGCCGCGCTCTTCCTCCGCACGCTTCTCCGCTGCCGTGCCAGCTTTCGCCATGCCTCCCCACGTTGAGCAGCTTGGCGGGGATTGGGATGGCTCCATCGTCCACAACGACCACATCGACTTCCTCCGCGACACCCGGCGCCTGCCCAGCGCGGACAAAGTGGAGGTCCGCCTCGCGCCGGAGAAGGAAGTCAGGCCGGCGTCGCGGGATGGCGAGCGGGTGGTCTTCCGCTCGCACTTCCTGCGCGGCTTCGGACTGCCAGTGAGCGCCTTCTTCCGCTCTTGGCTGGACTTCTATCAGCTCCAGCCGCACCACCTCACCCCCAATGCGGTGGTGCTGCTGTCGGCCTTCGTCACCCTGTGCGAGGGCTATCTCGGCGTCCTCCCCACCCTCGAGCTCTGGGGGGAATTCTTCCAGTCGAAGCTGGGGACGCGCGTGCGGGGCGTGCCGGCTCAGACCGGCGCCTTCATCGCGTCGTGGAGATCGGGCGCCGACAACCCCTTCCCCGTCATCACACTGATCCAATCGGTGAAGAAGTGGTAGAAGTCATACTTCTACGTGCGGAACATCACTCCCCGAGGCGACTACCTCAACCTGCCGGCTTACGTAGCCGGCCCGCCGGCGGGGAGGCTGCCCCAGTGGTCCTTCCGGGCGGTAACGCTGTCGCAGGGAGGAAACGCCGCCATCGCCCGCCTGCGGGTGATGGTCCAGTCGGAGGGGCTGACGGGGCCCGACCTCCTGGCCGCGTTCGTCACGCGCGGGGTCCTTCCGCTCCAGAGCCGGCCTCATCTGATCTGTCAGATGAGCGGCCCGCTCGATCCGAGCCGGATGTGTACCAAGGAGATGCCGCGGCCTGACGCCGCCGACATGGTGAACTACCTCGCCAATTGCCAGCTTTCCGATGACTGGCAATTTGGCAAGGAGCCATACAGCCGCGCCAATCCCCCGCCTACGGTACGCTCCCTTTCTCTTTTTCTCTTTCTCTCTCTCAGCTTTGTCGCCGAGTTCCTTTGGGCTGACTCTAACTCCGTCGGCTCGCTCTTTTTGACAGAGTCCTCTGCTTCGACCGGCCGGCGGGGCGGACGCGGAGCACCGCTTCGTCCCCGACCGGACCGAGCACGACCAGGAGGACCCCGACCTGGGGGCAGTCCATATGGAGGACGCCACCGAGCCGGCTGGCGGTGAAGCAGGCGGCTCCGGGTTTACCGCTACCTTCGAGGACTGGCCAGACGAAGACGAAGCCGAAGCCGTCCCGCCCCGCCAGCCGGCCCCCGGATGCGGCGCGAGCTCTTCCGGCGCGCAGCCTGCTCGGGGTAGAGGCCAGAAACGTCGCGCCACCCAGGGCATGTTCGGCAGCCGGACGAAGAAGCCTAGGGGTGGGGCGGCGGCCACCAGGCGGGAAGAGGCGGCCGCGAAGGCGGCTCGCTTCCGCAAGGTGGTGAAGCAGCCGCAGACGGTATCGGTGTAAGTTCTTTCTTTCTTCGTACTGTCCTTCTCTCTTTCCTTTGATGGTTCTTGAGTCTTCGTCTTCTTTTTCAATGATCAGTGCTCCACTGTCACTTGAGCGGGCGGCTGCCGGCTCCGTTGTCGAGTCGCCAGGGGGCTCTGGGAGCACCACCCGCCGCGTAGATCCCCGTGCCGCCCTCCTGGAGGCGACGGAAAGGAACGCGCGGGAGGTGCGGGAGGAGCAGGAAGCGCGGGAGGCGGAGGCACGGAGGGCAGCCGCCGCCCAGGCAGCTCGGGAGGAGGAGGCGGCGAAGGCGCTTGCCGAGGCCGCAGCCAAGGCCCAGGCAGAGGCCGAGGCCGAAGCGGCGGCAGGGGAGGCTTTGATGGTCACCCCCCTGCGCACCATGGCGCCCGGGGGCGCGGATCCCTCGCCAGGGGGAGCCAGTGGTTCCCAGCCGGGTTTGGGAGGGAGTGGCGACGACGTCATCTTCTTAAGGGAGGCGCCGGGGCCGACTCCTCCGACTGGGGCGACCCAAGGCCGCCAGCCTGAGCCTGCGCCCGCACAGTCGGCGGGGGGCGAGCCGGCCGCGGGGGCTGAGGTGGCGGTCCGGGTTCCGCCAAGCCGGCGTGCGGGGAAGGCCGCGGCTGAACCGCAGAAGGCTGCGTCGGAGCCACAGCCGGCCGTGGGCTCCAGCTCGTCGGCTCGAGACGCGGAGGCGGCCAGCGCTACCTCGGGGTGGACGCCGGGCGGAGGGTCGGCCGTGGTGAACGTCGCCGCGCAAGACGTCCGAACCCGGCTGCAGAGCCAAGCCGCGGCGCTGAGGCAGTTCACCGACGAATTCCTCGCCACACGGGCAGCCATCCGGGTTAGTATTCTCATCTTGCTCTTTTTGAACTTGATTTCTCTCGTGGGGGCGCGTCAGCGCACCCACTGGGTGTAGTCCCCGAGTTCCGAGTCGGCTGCTGAGCAGGCGGCTTGGAACTTCTTGGAGATTTTTGTTTTTGCTGCTTTTGTTCTCACATCGGTCTTCTGTCCGTCTTGCAGGACTACCACAATCTCCGAGCGGCCGCCTTCAACTCCCAGGCTCGGGAGTTGACTCAGAAGACCGCCGATCTCACGGAAAGCCGAGGTATGTGACTTGATTTTTATCTCATGTGGGGGCGCGTCAGCGCACCCACTGGGTGTAGTCCCCGAGATTCGGGCCGACTGCTGAGCAGTCGGCTCGGATCTTCCTTGATGATTTCTCATTCTTCTTCTTCTTCTTCTATCTCTGCAGCGGCCAACGCCAGTCTGAGGGCACAGCTGGGGGAGTCCCAGACTGCTCTTCGTGCCAAGGACGCGGAGCTTGCCGCCTTGGTGCAGGAGCGCGACCGCCTGGTCAAGAAGCTGGCCGACCAGGAGGAAGGCCACAAGGCTGCGCTGAAAGCTGCGCAGGATCGCGAGGCCGCCCTTCAGGCCGAGTTCGAGACGGAGGCGGCCGGCTGGGCAGAGGCCAGGCAGACTCTGGTCTCTGGCTATGGCCAGATTGAGGACCTGGTTGACGGTAAGTCGTCTATCCCTTCATCCTTTCTTGCCATCTGCCACTTCGGCTTGTTTTTCTGATTTTGGTGTTCTTCTTTCCTTTTCTCCTTCGCGCAGAGTACTTCCCTGGCTACTCAACTGCTGCCAACCAGGCCATCGAAGCTCGTCGCCAGGCGAAGAGGCAAGCCGGCTTCGAGATCTCGCCGACCGCCGGCCGCTCGCTGGAGGAGCAGCTCCTGGCGATCCAGGCTCGTATCCAGCCGGCTCACAGGCTGCTCCGCCGGCTTCAGCATGCTGGGTCGCAGGTCTTGGCCGCCCTCTGGCCCGGCCAAGTGGTCCCGCGCACTCCCAGCCGGACCGCCGACTGGCTGGAGGTGGCCGTCGGCCGCTTCGAGGCTTGGAAGGCGTCGGCGGCTCGCTCCGGCGCCAGGCGGGCGCTGGAGTTCGTCAAGGCCTGGTATCCCGGCCTGAACCTGGACCAGCTGGCGACCTGGCGGCAGTAAGCCGACACGGAGCTGGAGCCGGCGCGGCCGGCCATCATTCGGCGAGCTTCGGCGATCGCCGACTACACCGACACCAACGTCTTCGCCCCTGAGGTGGACGACAACGGAGTCGCCCAGCCGGAAGATTGGTTCGGGCTGGACCCGGCGCATGGTGAGGACTCGGCGGAGGAGATCGACTCCAGCGACGAGGGCGAGGAGGAGGAGGAAGAGGAAGGTGAAGACGCCGAGCCGGCTGGTGGAGAAGCCGGCCAGCCTGACCGTGCCTCCAGCACTACGTCGCGTGCGAGTGCGTCTCCTGCCGCGGGAGGTGGTCAGGCCGGGACCAACTAGGCGGCCACTCCTTCAGCCGGCGAGCTGCCTTCACCGATTAGTTCGGCCTCCAAGTCGCACCTTAGTCTTCTTTATTTTGTTTTCCTGTCTTGTTGCTTTGAACAATGTTTGGTTAAGTCTGCACAATTCCACCCACTGGGTGTATTGAAACTCAAGTCTGTTGCCAGCCTTTAGGCGGCCTTATGTATATAAGTTATGCAATCGGCTTTTCCTTGTACTTTCGCTTTTTGTCCTTCTGCTTTTTTCCTTTGCCGCCCTCCCTTGGTTGCCACCTCCCTAGTCAAACAGTTGTTCTACAAACTATAGCCGGGGAGTGCCTGGCCGATTGGGGGGAAGTACTTTTAGCTCTGCTGGACTTAAGCTAAGTTTTTTAGGAAGCCGGCCAGCCGGCTGCTGTGACAGCCGGCAGGCGTATATGGAGGTCGTCTCTTTGCTATATAGGTTAGTTGTTCCTTAGCCGTTTTTCGTGTGGGCATCTTTTCTGTCTTTCCTCTTGCTAGTCGGACAGTCAGTTCTTTGAGCTGCGACTTTCAACAAGGGAGGACTTGGGAGCCGGCACACTACTTTGCTGACTTCGGGAAGAACTTAGAATATAGCTCAAGGCGGCCAGTCCCCGGGCCGACTAGTCGGACCCGGTGCCGGACAAGAGTTCAAAATGTAATAATACATTCATGGATATGACACTCGTCATTCATAGATAAATAAAAGGCAGTCCCCGAGTACTGTTCGGGGGGCCTGTTGGTTTGTAACTTAATACAAAAGGGGTAGCGTGATACATACTGCTTTTCAGCTGTAAAATCGTCTTAGGAGGTTTGCGTTCCATGGTCGCTCCGACTCCTTGCCGGAGTCGTCTCTCTTGCGTGCTCTTGGCTTTTGCGCGTCGATCAAGTAGTAGGAGTCGTTGCCGAGTGCCTTGCTGACGACGAAGGGGCCTTCCCAAGGGGCCGAGAGCTTGTGCTGGCCGGTTGTTCGCTGGATCAGCCGGAGCACAAGGTCGCCCTCTTGGAAGGATCTTGGCTTGACCTTGCGGTTGTAGTAGCGGCGCAGGCCTTGCTGGTAGATGGCGGACCGGCTGAGGGCTAACAGCCGGCCTTCTTCCAGTAGGTCGACGCCGTCTTCTCTTGCTTCTTTGGCTTCCTCCTCCGTGTACATGGTGATCCGAGGCGAGTCGAACTCGATGTCTGTTGGGATGACAGCCTCGGCACCGTACACAAGGAAGAATGGAGTGAAGCCGGTTGACTTGTTGGGTGTAGTTCGCAGACTCCAGAGGACAGCCGGCAGCTCTTCGAGCCAGCAGCCGGCCGATCGCTCCAGTGGTACAACCAATCGGGGCTTGATGCCGGAGAGGATAAGTCCATTTGCTCGCTCGACTTGGCCGTTTGACTGCGGGTGGGCAACGGACGCTAAGTCCAGTCGGATGCCCTGTGTCGCGCAGAAACGTGCCAGTGCGCCTTTGGCGAAGTTCGTGCCGTTGTCGGTGATGATGCTGTGCGGCACGCCGTACCGAGTAGTGATGTCGGTGATGAATGTCACGGCAGTCGGCCCGTTCAGCTTCTTAATCGGCTTTGCTTCGATCCACTTTGTGAACTTGTCCACAGCAACGAGTAGATGTGTCAAGCCACCGCGGGCCGTCTTGAAAGGGCCCACCATGTCCAGTCCCCAGACGGCAAAAGGCCAGGTGAGGGGAATGGTCTTGAGGGCAGAAGCCGGCAGGTGTTGTTTGGAACTGAAGACTTGACATCCTCTGCAGGTCTTGACTATTTCTTTAGCATCCTCCAAGGCAGTCGGCCAGAAGAACCCATGGCGGAAAGCCTTGGCCACGAGGGATCTTGAGGCGGCGTGATGGCCGCATTCGCCTTGGTGGATGTCTTTGAGGATTGCCACTCCTTTTTCTGGCTCGACGCAACGCTGGAAGATTCCAGTGACGCTGCGCTTCACAAGCTCCCTGTTGATTATTGTGTATGCTGCGGCTCGTCGTTGCACTAGTCTTGCTGCGATCTCATCAGCCGGCAGCTCTCTGCTGACTAGGAACTTGAGGATGGGCTGGGCCCATGAGGGAGCTGTGACTTCTTCTGCTGTTAACGTGGCCACCATGACTCGGGTGGGTGGGTTGGGTGTTGCATTGGAGTCGTCCACCGCTTCTTGTGTCGTTGCAGTCCCCGGGCCGACTGCTGCAGTCCCCGGGCCGGGTTCTGAAGTCCCTGGGCCGGGTGCGACTACGTCAGTCCCCGGGGCAGTCGTCGAAGTCCCCGCGCCGCCTGCGGGATTTCTTGAGCCGGATCCGGCTGTTTCTGGCGCAGGCGGTACGAAGATGGAATCCGACTCTGGAGACGGCTTGATGGACGGCTTGAGGAGGCGCTGGAGGGAGACGCCCGTCGGTATGGCTTGTCGGGTGGAGCCGATCCGTGCTAGGGCATCTGCTTGGTCGTTGTCGGCCCTTGGCACGTGAAGGAACTCGCACCCTTCGAAGTATCCGCTCATCTGCTGGACGAGGAATCGGTAGCTTGCCATGTTTGCGTCCTTGGCGTCCCAGTCGCCAGATGATTGCTGGACCACTAAGTCTGAGTCGCCGTAGCACAGGATCCGGCGTATGCCGAGTTCTTTGGCTAGCCGGAGCCCATGTACGAGCGCCTCGTACTCGGCCACGTTGTTGGAGGCGGCGAAGTGGATCTGCAGCGTGTACTTGAGCTTGTCGCCTTTGGGAGAGGTGAGGACGATGCCGGCTCCCAAGCCAGTGCGCATCTTGGACCCGTCAAAGTGCATCCGCCAATGGGTGGAGTCGGGAGCCGGCGGTAAGTACTGGGTCTCGGCCCAGTCGACGAGGAAGTCGGCCAATGCTTGCGACTTGATGGCGGTGCGGGGTTGATAGAAGATCGTGTAGGGCGCCAAGGCAATGGCCCATTTGGCCACCCGGCCGGATGCATCCCTGCTGCCTATGATCTCGGCGAGCGGGGCAGTGCACACGACCGTGATGGGGTGCTCTTGGAAGTAGGGCTTCAATTTCTTGGCAGCGAAGTATACCCCATAGCACATCTTCTGATAGTGCGGGTAGTTTTGCTTTGAGCTGGACAGTACTTCGCTGAGATAGTAGACCGGCCTCTGGACCAGCTGGGCTCGGCCTTCCTCCGGGCGCTGGACCACAACAACAGTGCTGACGACTCGGCTTGTCGCGGCGATGTAGAGGAGCATGGGCTCCTTCTCAGTCGGCGCGGCCAGGACAGGCGGAGTGGTCAACATTTTCTTCAACTCATGGAAGGCTTGGTCGGCTTGATCATTCCACTCAAAGTGAGTGGACTTCTTCATGAGTCGGTACAGGGGGAGGGCCTTCTCTCCTAGTCGGCTGATAAAACGGTTCAGGGAGGCTAAGCAGCCAGTGAACTTCTGCACATCTCGCAGCTTGGTGGGAATCTCCATCCTCTCGATGGCTTTGATCTTGACAGGGTTGCACTCAATGCCGCGTTCGGAGACCAGGAAGCCTAGCAGCTGGCCGGCTGGCACTCCGAACACGCACTTCTCGGGGTTGAGCTTGATCTGGAATCGGCGCAAGTTGGCGAATGTTTCCTTCAGGTCTTCCAGCAAGGTACCGCGCTTCTCTGTCTTCACCACAATGTCGTCTACGTAGACGTGGGCATTTCTGCCGAGTTGTTTCAAGAGACATTTCTGCATGCAACGCTGAAAAGTGGCACCGGCGTTTCTCAAGCCGAATGTCATTGTCAGGTAGCAGAAAGCTCCAAAGGGTGTGATGAAGGCAGTCTTCAGGCGGTCAGCCGGGTCCAACTTGATCTGATGATACCCTGAGTATGCATCCAAAAAACACAACAGCTCGCATCCGGCTGTGGAGTCTATCACTTGGTCAATCCGTGGCAAAGCAAACGGATCCTTTGGGCAGGCCTTGTTCAAACTTGTGTAGTCTATACACATGCGCCACTTGTTATTCTTCTTCAAAACCAGAACTGGATTGGCAAGCCATTCTGGAAAGAACACTTCCATGATGAAGCCGGCTGCAAGGAGCCGGGCTATCTCTTCTCCCACGATTCTTCGCTTCTCTTCTGATAGTCGGCGGAGGGGTTGCCTGACCGGCTTCGCATCAGCTCGGACATGTAACTTGTGCTCGGCGAAATCCTTCGGGACACCCGGCATGTCCTTTGGGGACCATGCAAAGATGTCTCGATTCTCACGGAGGAAGTCGGCGAGCTCGCCTTCCTATTTACTGTCCAAGTTCGCCCCAATCACGGCGAACCTCTCCGGGTGCTCTGGGTCTAGAGGTATCTTCTTTGTCTCTTTCGCAGGCTGGAAGGAGCCCTGCGCATCACAGTCCTTGGGGTTGGGGGACAAGGCCGGCTGCTTGCCGGCCATGGCCACAACCCGCTCCAACATCTTCTTCTCTTCGGCCACCACGAGGGACTCGGCCAGCCGGCTGCTGGCCATGGCACACTCGATGGACTTCTTGTAGTCGCCGGCTACCGTGATGATCCCCTTCGAGCTCGGCATCTTCATCTTCAGGTAGGCATAGTGGGGCACAGCCATGAACTTGGCCAAAGCAGGTCGGCCAAGCAGTGCATGATAGGGGCTCTCCAGATCCACCACCTCGAACCATATTGCTTCCCGGCGAAAGTGATCTTTGTCTCCGAAGAGAACATCCATTTTGATCTTGCCGATTGGAGAGCAAGATAGGCCGGGTACGATACCATGGAAGACAGTGCGGCTCGGCATGAGCTGCTTTGCTTTGATGTTCAGCTTGTCCATGGTGTCGCGGTACAGTATGTTGATACTGCTTCCGCCGTCTATCAGGACGCGGGAAAATCTGGCAGCTCGCCTCTCCGTCGCGAGGGTGACGTCCAGGACCATAGCATAGGAGCCAGGCGAAGGCATCACCTCTGGGTGGTCGGCCTGGCTCCAGCTGATGGGCTTTTCCGACCAGTGCATGAATTCGGCGGTGCTAGAGGCGACTGCGTTTACTTCTTGGTGTTGCCGGCGTCGGCTGCGCTTGTCGTCGACTTGACTTGTGAAGACGACGTAGGCGTCGTGCGCTTCGGGGAACTCGTCTTGGATGGCGCCGACTGCAGGCCGGGCCGCCGGCTGCTGGGGAGCTGGAGGCGGCGGGCCGGGAGGCGGAGGCGGCACCATCCCTTCGCCCTTGGTGATGCGGGTGAGCCAGTGGCATTTTCGTGTTGTATGGTTGGACGGCTTCGCGCCGCTGTGGAACTTGCAGGGAGCATCGAGTGCTTGCTCGTAGGAGAAGGACGGCTGCCAGGGCGGCCGGCCTCCCTTCTTCTTGGGAGCGGGCCGCTCCTCGGGCTGCTCGTCTTCGACTGTGGCCACCTGCCGACTGGAGGAAGTCGGCATGGGGCCCTTGCGCTTGTGGTCGTTCTGGTAGGGGCGCCGGTTTGGGTCGCCAGCCGGCGTCTTGGGAGCCGGAGCAACTACCTTCCCCGAGGCGTCCACTCGGAGCTCGGTCTTCATGGAGGAGTCGGCAGTGGCATACTTGTCGGCGGTGATCAGCAACTCATCGAGGGTAGCCGGCTCGTCGCAGAGGAGTCGGTGCTTGAGGAGGGTGCCCTCTCGGCACCCGGCAGTGAAGTACTCGATGGCCTGGACCTCGTGCACTCCCTCGCAGGAGTTGCGGAGCTCGGCCCATCGCGTGAGGTAGTCGCGGGTCGACTCGTTGGGCCCTTGGACGCAGAGGGAGAGCTGGCGAGGCTTGGGAGGCCGCTTGTAGGTGCTGGTGAAGTTGCGGACGAAAACTTCGGTGAAGTCCAGCCAGCTGTTGATGCTGTATGGCTTGAGGCTGTTGAGCCACGTGCGCGCCGTCCCTTGCAGCATCAAGGGGACGTACTTCACGGCGACGCGCCGATTGCCGTTGGCGATGCTGACGGCTGTGGAGTAGTCGATGAGCCAATCTTCCGGCTTCACTGAGCCGTTGTACTTGGGTGTGTCTCTGGGGAGCGAGAACCCTTTGGGGAAGGGCTCGTCGCGGATGCGGGGGCCAAAGCATGGCGGGCCGACATCGTCTTCTTCTTCTAACGCCAAGGATCGAGCAAGGCGGTCGATCCTGTGGCGGGCGTCACTCTCGCCGACTCCTTCTCGGCGGCCGAGTCGGTCGCCAAGAGTCGGATGCGTGATGGGCGGCGGAGTGAGGCGTCTTTCTCTTCGAGGCGGGGGAGGCGGCAGGTTTCCTTGGTGTTCGACCGCCCGAGGGCGGCCATCCGCGTCGCGCTCGATAGTGATGCGAGTCCGGCTGCGGCTGGCAGCCGGCTCCTTGTCTTTCCTCTGGCGCGTGCCGCTCGCAGTCGGCGAGCGGGACGTCGCGGCGTGCTCCCGGCGCGGGGGATGACTATCAGCACGGGCGCCGGCTTCGTGCCGTTCTGCAGCCGCGTCGATCAGCTGCTGGATCCGTCTTGTCATGTAGGGGAGCTCATCGGCCCCCAACCAATTGAGCTCCTCTGCAGCCGCCTGAGCGGCTCGCAGATTCTCGAGCGGGGTGGCGTAGATGGGGCGATCTGCGCCCAGCATGCTGGCAACGGCTGCGCCGCGCTTCTGGACGAAGCCGGCTCGGCTCGGACCGCTGGGCGGCGGCGTTCCGAAGGCGGCGCGGTCGACTTCGCGCTGGTGGGCCTCAGCGAGGCGTCTCATCGAGGCTATCTTCTTGCTCTCCGTGATGAGGGCAAGACGGCGTGCCTCCAGGGTCTCGGCGTCGGCGTCGGCTGGGATGGGGATGGAGAGGTCGTGCATCGCCGCTTGCTGAGCGTCGCGGGCGCTCCCGCCCGAGTTGGAGACGTGGCTGATGACCAGCACTTCGGTGACAGCGCTGCTGCCGCTGTCAGCTCGAGGGAGTGGGTCGTCGAAGACCACCACGTCGGAGGGGTAGGCGTCGAGCGACGCGGTGTCGGAGTCGATGAGCATCGGGTCGGTGGAGCCGACAGACTCCATGTCCGCAGCAGGCTCGCTGGAGACGTGAAGTTGGTCGAGGAGGCTGACGAGGCGGCTCTCGGGGTAGTCGGTGCCTGCGTCGGACGCAGGCTCGTCGGAGATGCGAGTCTCGCCGAGCAGATCGGCGAGGCGGCTCGCTGCGCAGGCGTCGTCGACGCCTTGCAGCGCGTCGGGGCAAACGCCATCGGGCGCAGCAGGCTGGCTGCGCTCGCGGGGAAGGAAGAGGGTTCCCGTCCAGAACAGGTCTCCGGACAACGGTGCACCTGGCCCCACGGTGGGCGCCAAATGTCGGGTGGTTGGTGCGACATATGCCAAGGGATGGCTTATCATTGTGGGAGCCAATAAAACGTCGCCGGTGCCTGGAAACGGGATGAGGCGAAGACATGCACGCCGGCGAATCTTACCCAGGTTCGGGGCTCTCCGAGGAGATAACACCCCTAGTCCTGCTCTGCGGGGTCTCCGCATGATCACTAGATCGATAAAGAGTAGCTACAATCGCTCCTAGAGCTGTTGGGATCAAGGGAGAAGAAGAACAAGGCTAGCTCTTGCTTCTCTCTATCTATGGTGTGTGTGCGTGTGCTATGCTTGGAAGCCAAACATGCAGAGGTGACCAGAAGCGACCCTTTGCATGGGTGCTCCGGGGGGTTTATATAGGCCTACCCCCCGGGGGTACAATGGTAATCCGACTGGGAACTGGCCCCAGCCGTCAGTGTCTACGCTGCCGGCTTCTCCGCCGGCTGCTGGGTCCCGCCGGCTGGTGGGTCCCGCCGGCTGCCGGCTACTCGGTCGACAGGCCGGCCCCACCGCCTAGGGTCTTGTCGGCGGCTGCTTACTGTAGCCGCGCCTCTGATGATGAGGGCTTTGTCGAGGTAAGCGTGGCTACAGTGATCCGCATCGGGGGCTATCACTGTAGCCTCACCTCGTCTTGTCTCCTTAATGGGGCTCCTGCTTCGAGGAAGGGAGTCGCCGGCTTCTGGAGGCCGGCTATGCTCCTGGCCGACTAGGAAAAGCCGGGCCGCCTTCACGCCTCTCTCTGGCTGAAGGGGCCCGCGGTCCTTGGGCCGTACAGGAGGGGGTCGTGGATGACGTCGCGGCTAGCGTGGCTACAGTGCCGGGCCGCACGGGAGACATCCCTCCCGTACGGCCTCCTGTAGCCATGCCTGCCTCGGGCTTCGGGGGTCGTGGGCCACACTGTGGCCATGCCCCGTCAGGTCGTCGTTATGTAGGAGCGGTTGTGGTCTTGGCCGGCTTCTAGGAGTCGGCGTCCTTCTTGGCCGGCTTCTTGGAGTCGGTGAGGCTGGGTCGCCTTCCGGGAGTCGGCTTTAGTGGTAGCCGGCCGGGGAAGGCGGCCCAAATGCTTGGAGTGCTTGAAGGCCCAAAGGCCTGATAAATTTTCTGAAGAGCCAGGGGTAGTCGGTTAGGCTACCCGTGGCCAATTACTCCGACAAGTATGCTCGCGCTCCAGCGTCCGACGTTGGAGCACTTCCTCCCTGTTTTGCCATGCGACGGCCTCGGCGTCATCGACCGCTCCCGAAGGGAAAGCAGCTCAGCACGGGCGGAGGCCAAGTCCGCCTGCGTCGTGACCAGGGCAGCAGCCGTGGCCTCCGCATGCCTTTCAGCCTCGTCCAACCTGGGCCTGAGGGCAGCAGCCCTGCCCGCACCCTCCGTACCGGCGAGCTTCAACTTCAAGTCATACCTTCCCTCCAGGTCTGCACGAACCTCGGCCACCTGGTGGTCCACCTCCTCCTGGACCCTGGACTCGCGAACCCCGACGGCATCCTCTGCTTGGGTAACTTGACGCTCCCTCGTCTCCAATTGCTCAAGCTCGAGGTTGCGCTCCACGGCCTCCAGCGCCAACGCCTCCTCGCGCTTCCGGACCTCTTCCTCCTCGGCAGGCGTCCCCCTCAGCGACGCAAGGGCGGCTCTGCACGCCTCCACCTGCTGCTCTAGGGATGCGCTCCAGGCGTGGAGCTCCCACGCGCGCTTCTCCGAGGCCTCGCGACGGCGGTCGGCCTCATGAGCCTCCTCCAAGGCTCGGGAACAAGCCTCGCGGGAAACCTTGAGGGACGCCTCAGCCTTCGCATTGTCAAGATCACGCTGGTAGCGGCCGAGGTTGATAGCCACCCTCAGCTTGCGCCATTCCTCCGCCAACCGAAGACCTTCAGCCTCAAGGCGCGAGTCGACACCTGCGAGTTCTTCACCAAGCCGGCTCATCGCACCCATCACCTCCTAGAAAAGCTCGTGACGAACGACGCTCCGCCCGCGCTCGAACTCGAATGCATGGCCCGCCTCGCCCATCGCCTCGGGAGCTGCGGGCGGGGTATCAAGAGGCGCACCACTTCTTGGCAGGGGGCTGGGGGCTGGCGCTGCACCTGGCGTCAACCAGTCCTCGCGAGGAGCCCGAGCCAATCGGGGCTCGCTGCTTGAAGAGGAACCGAACAACAAAGCCAACCAGCTACTATCCATGACCAAAGGAGGGGTCTTGGGCACGCCCGCCAAGCTCCACGCCGGACCATGGGGGAGGGGTGACCAAGCCGCGGGTTCAGCGCGCCATGAAGGCAAGAGTGCTCCTTCAACCGACCCTGCTCCAGGGGCAGCAGGCGGACTCAGAGCACTCAAGGCCGACGGGGGAGTTGAGGAAGGAGGAGGTCGTTTCTCAGAAGGCGCAGCCGCCTCGACGGAAGGAGCCCTGAAGAACTAACGTCAGGAAATGGAAGCAGCACACAAGGAGTCACGGCGATACGGTACTTACACGTCGTCGGTGATGTACTTCCTCCGCTTCAGCGGCCCGAAGATGTTGTTGCCGCTCGAGGATCCTTTCCTCTTGCGGAGCTCCTCGAAGTCCACACAGAGTCGACCGAAGCGTTGGACATGGCGGCCTGCGCGTGGCGAGGCCGAGGAGGAGCTCCGATGGCCTACTTCAGGGGTGCCCAGCTGCGGTGAACAGTCGGGCACCGCCTCACCACAACCTCCTGAGGCTCCTGGAGCCTTGGCCTCGGGAGCCGCATGCCGCATCTCGACCGACGCCTCCGGAGGGGGGTCGCAAGCTCCCGAGGAAGACGCTCCAGGATCACCACTCAGCATGTGCTCCTCAGCACTCGAGCCACCGGCCTCCGTCGGAGCTCGCCCTCCTGCACCCTCACCTGGGGCGAGCTCGGCACCAGCGGCGAGGAAGGGAACCACGTCGATGGGGTTCTCACGGGACCCCACCAGGCTGATTGGGCGCAGCCCCCACTCATCAAAGGAAGGCATGCTCGCAGCAAATGCGGCTTTGTTCTCGCAGCGGTACAGCAGGCAGCTATTCCTGGGCATGTCGCCCGACAGAGGGACACCCGATAGGACCGTGAGCACCGTTTGCCACGTCGTAAGAGGAAGCCCCTTCTCCTGAAACCTCATATGGTCCTGACTGCTGAAAAAGTCCCACATTGGGCGGGAATGGCACTGAAGCGGTGCGACTCGGCACTTGACGAACTCCTTCACCACCATAGGCGCAGTCACGCCGCAGTCCTTCAACCTCCTCAGCCTAGCCCAGACGGGAGCGAGGCGGGGGCTCATGAGCTTCTGATGGCCCCAACCAGAGTTTGGAACAGCAGGCCCCGCCGGAACTTGGAGCAGAGGGCTGAGCACGCCGATGTCAACAAACACCCATCATGTACGGAACTCGCCCGTGGATGGAGGAAGCTCGAAGTCAATCCCCACGCCCGCCGTCGCGGCCACAGCCTGGAAGCTCACGCACCCGAGCTCTGACGAGGATCAGCTAGATGCAACGAGAAGAAATGGCGGAGAAGGGCCACCGAGGGAGCGATGCCCACCACGGCTTCGCACAAGAAGGCAAAGACGGCAAGAAGGGTCACAGATTGAGGGTCAAGGTGCAGCATGTGGATCTGATAATGCTCGAGCACCGCGTTGAAGAAGGTGGAGAAGGGAGGAATCAGGCCGGCCCAGAGGGCATCTATGAAGATTGGGACTTCAGTGGCTGCCCGAGCCATGCGAGTGCGAGACGCAGGCCAAGCCACCATCTCTCCCCACTCCTTGAAGCTCGAAGCAAGCATCGGACACACCTTGTCCATGGCCTCGTCGTTGAGCACTCGGGATCGACCTAGCGCCGGCTCGACGGCCGGAGGAGCGCTTGGCGGAGACAAGGGCTTCTTTCCCTTATCTGCTTGTTTCGGCGCCATGGCAACGAAGCGGGCAGAGGGCAGGTCAGATTGGAGAAGAGAAGCAGAGTCTCGAGGAAGCAGGGAGATTGGGGAAGCAGGGCGCAGGCGGCGGAGGAGTAACTGTGTAGGCTGCAGGGGGGCGCATAGCCAGGCGGATTCAAATGCATCGTGGGAAGCGGAGACGCCCACGTCCAATGTAATGCCACACGTCAACCGAGGCCGCATGCTTTGGGGGCCCGCGGCGCTCCGTACTTGACCCTTGGCTTCGCCGTGAAGCCAAGCCCGAGCGCACCTTGGGCCCGGGGGCTACTGTCGGCATTCTGGGAACGGGGATCCCCAGACTTGCCTGCCTGCGGCCCACGGCGTGGCTAAGTCAACGGGCCGTACGGCCCATCTTCATCAACAAGGCATCCAAGACCCTCGCGAGGGGCCAAGCCTCGCGAGGGGGATGACACAAGGCCTCCACAGGAGCGGCCCCTCTAGGCGGGCTCACGAGGAGCGGAGATATCAAGGCGGGGCAAACCTCACGAGGCTCTCGTGACGTGAGCCATGACGATCGGCACCAGGCGGGCGCCAGCGTGCGCAGCGTCCTTGTTTCCTCTTTGGTGCTAAGGAGGCAAGCGCATGCGAGGAGTACCGAGGCATTAGGCAAAGGTTGCCATATCGGTGCAACGAGACCAAGACCAGAAGGACGGCAGGACGGAGGTCATCGTGGAGCCCAAGACAGCGTCACCACCAGAGCCTTTCGCAGGCGAAGACCACTTTTGTCAGGATAGCCTGTACTAGCTGTCCCCCTTCAAATTTGCCCGCCGTTGTTGGCTCCCTTACCGCTCAATATTTGGGGAGAGGACCAGGGCCTATATAAATAGGACTAGCCACCACAGTAGTGGGGGGATCCACAGAGTTGGGAACCACAGAGTTCTCATCCACCAGTTCACCGAGCACAAGAACACCTCAACCTCAGGAGGCTGTTCTTCCCCTTGTACTGTTCATCATCGGCCCGAGAGGCAATCCACCACCACCACACTGGAGTAGGGTATTGCACCACAACGGTGGCCCGAACTAGTATAAATCTCATGTCTTTATGTGTTGCAAGTTCGTCGAGTTCGTCCGTGAGATCTTAGCGAGCTAGGGCGTGGATCGGTAGGAGGAAAAGACTTCGTGCGCACCCCAGAGTTCGAACCTTAAGGGTTTTGCTGGAACCCCACATCTGACAAGATCCTACTAGTAAATCGCCGAACGAGCCGCCGCGATGTCACGCTCCTCATCTAACAGGTCAAGTGCTTCCTGACGTGCTTTTTCATTGTCAGCTTCAACATAAGCCGCCACACGAGGTGAGTCGTGACGGATGTCACTAGGGAGAACCGCCTCTTCTCCATAAACCATGAAGAAGGGTGTGTAACCCGTAGATTTGTTGGGGTGGTATTAATGCTCCATAACACAGAAGGTAACTCCTCCACCCAACAACCCGGCGTCCTCTGTAAGGGAACCATAAGCCGGGGCTTGATGCCTCTTAGGATCTCTTGATTGGCTCTCTCAGCTTGACCATTGGATTGGGGGTGAGCAACTGACGATACATCAAGCCGGATATGCTCACGTTGACAAAATTCTTTCATAGCACCCTTGGAGAGATTAGTGCCATTATCTATTATAATGCTATGTGGAAAGCCAAAACGGAAGATCACCTTCTTCATGAATTGAACCGCCGTTGCCGCATCACACTTACAGACCGGCTCTGCCTCGACCCACTTAGTGAACTTATCAACCGCCACCAAAAGGTGGGTCTTCTTATCTTTGGACCTCTTAAAAGGACCAACCATATCAAGCCCCCAAGTCGCAAATGGCCAAGTAATTGGAATCATCCTCAGCTCCTAAGCCGGAACATGAGCTCGACGTGAAAACTTCTGACAACCGTCACATTTTTTGACCAAGTCCTCAGCATCAGCATGAGCTGCCAGCCAATAGAAACCGTGACGAAAAGCCTTGGCTACAAGAGATTTAGAGCCATCATGATGACCACAATCTCCTTCGTGGATGTCACGCATAATCTCACAGCCTTCTTTAGGAGAAACGCAACGCTGAAACACCCTTGTAACACTGCAATGGTGCAGCTCCCCATTGACAATTGTCATGCATTTTGACTGTCGGGTTATATGCCTTGCCAAGGTCTCATCCTCCGGTAACTCACCCCGGGTCATGTAGGCCAAATATGGCATGTCCAATCAGGAATAGCATGAAGAGCCGCCACCAATTGTGCCTCTAGGTCAGGAATAGCAAGGTCCTCTTCCATAGGCAACTTGACCCAAGGGTTGAGTAGAACATCCAGGATTGTATTAGGGGGTACCGGCTTACACTAAGAGCCTAGCCGGCTTAAGTTGTCAGCCGCCTCATTCTTCCTTCGATCAATATGTTCAACTTGGTAACCCTTGAAGTGACCTGCAATGGTAATGACCTCTCGATGATAAGCCGCCATAAGCGGATCCTTGGAATCCCAAGTACCAGAAACCTGTTGGGCCAACAAATCTGAATCGCCAAAGCATCGCACCCGGCTTAAATTCATCTCCTTAGCCATCCAAAGACCATGGAGCAGGGCCTCATGCTCAGCTGAATTGTTAGTACAAGGGAACATTAACCGGAGGACAAAAGAAAATTTATCACCTCGTGGGGAAGTCAAGACAACTCCAGCCCCCGAGCCCTCTCAAGCTGTCTAGATCCATCAAAGTGAATAGTCCAATATGTGTTATTCGGCTTTTCCTCCTGTGCCTGCAACTCTGTCCAATCATTGATGAAATCCACAAGCACTTGGGACTTGATAGCCGTACGAGGCACATACTTTAAACCGTGAGGTCCAAGCTCAATGGCCCACTTAGCAACCCGGCCAGTTGCTTCCCTGTTTTGGATGATATCTCCCAAAGGAGCAGAGCTAACCACAGTGATGGGATGACCCTGAAAATATTGCTTAAGCTTCCGGCTTGCCATAAAAACCCCATACACAAGCTTCTGCCAATGTGGGTATCTCTGTTTGGACTCAATAAGCACTTCACTGATATAATAAACCGGTCGTTGAACCGGATATTCCTTTCCTGCCTCCTTTCTTTCCACCACGATGGCTACACTGACGGCCCGGCTATTAGCAGCCACATATAACAACAGAGGCTCTTTATCAACAGGGGCAACAAGCACGGGTGGCTCAGCCAATTGTGTCTTCAGATCCTCAAACGCTTGGTTAGCATCGCTCCAAACAAAATGATCCGTCTTCTTCATCATCTGATAAAGGGGGATAGCCTTCTCACCCAGCCGGCTTATGAACTGGCTCAGAGCTGCAATACGACCTGCCAGATGCTGAACATCATTAATGCATGCTGGCTTAGCAAACGAAGTAATGGCTTTGATTTTCTCCGGGCTAGCTTCAATGCCTCTGCTAGAAACCAAGAAACCCAAGAGCTTGCCTGCTGGCACACCAGAGACACATTTAGCTGGATTAAGCATCATCTTCTAGACCCGGAGATTGTCAAATGTCTCCTTCAAATCATCTATCAGGGTCTCCTTCTTTCTTGACTTCACCACAATGTCCATCTACATAAGCATGAACATTGCGCCCAATTTGATTATGAAGGAAATTTTGCACGCATCGCTGATAAGTCGCCTGGGCACTCTTGAGCCCAAAAGGCATAGACACATAGTAGAAGGCTCCAAATGGAGTAATGAAAGATTTCTTCTCTTGGTCCTTAACTGCCATCTTGATCTGATGATAACCAGAATAAGCATCCAAAAAAATCAAACACTCATAACCCATCGTAGCATCAATGATTTGATCAATACGAGGGAGAGCAAACAGATCAGCCGGACAAGCCTTGTTCAAGTTCGTGTAATCCACACACATCCGCCAAGTGCCATTCTTCTTGAGTACCAGCACCGGGTTAGCCAACCACTTAGGATGGAAAACTTCGACGATAAACCTGGCCGCTAAGAGCCGGGCCACTTCCTCTCCAATGGCCTTCTGTCTCTCCTCATTAAATCGATGAAGAAACTGCTTGACCGGCTTATATTTTAGATCAATATTAAGAGTGTGCTCAGCGAGTTCCCTCGGTACACCCGGCATGTCTGAAGGCTTCCATGCAAAGATATCCCGGTTCTCACGGACGAACTCGATGAGCGCGCTTTCCTATTTCGGATCCAGATTGGCACTGGTACTAAACTGCTTCGATGAGTTGCCAGAAACGAAATCAACCATTTTAGTATCATCTGCCGACTTAAATTTGAGTGAAGGATCATGCTCTGTAGTTGGCTTCTTCAAAGATGTCATTTTCGCCGGGTCAACATTATCCTTATAAACTTCAACTCCTCAGTTGCACAAACAGACCCAGCATAAGTAGTGTCACCTTCCTCACACTCCAAGGCTATCTTCCGGCTTCCATGCACCATGATGGTTCCCTTGTAACCCGACATCTTGAGCTGCAGATACACATAACAAGGCCGCGCCATGAACTTGGCGTAAGCCGGCCGTCCAAACAGAGCGTGGTATGGGTTGTGGATCTTGACCACTTCAAAGGTCAATGTCTCTGACCAACAGTCATGATCATCTCCAAAAGCAACTTCCAGAGCTATCTTACCAACCGGGTAGGCCGACTTACCAGGCACCACACCATGGAAAACAGTGTTTGACGGCTTAAGATTTTTATCAGTCAACCCCATGCGGCGGAAAGTTTCATAATAAAGGATATTGATGCTGCTCCCTCCGTCCATGAGTACCTTGGTGAACTTATATCCTCCGACCTGAGGTGCGACCACCAAAGCCAAGTGAGCCGGATTATCAAACCGGGGCGGGTGATCTTCCCGGCTCCACACAATGGGCTGCTCAGACCAGCACAAGTAACGGGGAACTGCCGGCTCAACAACATTGACTGCCCTCTTATGAAGCTTCTGGTCGTGCTTACATAAGCTAGTGGTGAAGACATGATACTATCCACTATTCAACTGCTTCGGGTTGCTCTGATAACCAGACTGTTGCTGCTGTTCACTCCCCTGATTACTCTGCTGATTGTAACCACCCTGGTTGCTGTGATTGCCTTGATTTCCTTGGAATCCAGAGTTAGAGCCGCCACCGCCGTAACCCGGTCCATGAGAGCCAGATCCTGAGCCACCACCCGGCCCATGATTGTCTTCAAAAATATTGGAATTCTTGTACTCCTTCATAATGAAGCAATCCTTCCAGAGGTGGCCAGACGGTCTTTCTCGCGTCCCATGCCTTGGGCAAGGCTGATTTAGCATCTGCTCAAGATTAAAGCCCGATCCTCCGGTCCATGGGGGCGGTTTACCTTTACAACGCTGGCCATTATTCTGTGCGTTGGTGTTAGCCACAAAGTCCAAACTATTATTAGCTTGCGCTTACCGTTGCCTCCCTGATTCGCCGGGTTATGCTGCTGCCCTCTGGTACTGCGGCTCTTCTTTCCCTTTCCCGGCTTCTCATCATCAGACTCGGGGTCCTTGGTACCATCAGAATTAGCATACTTAACCAGAGCTGCCCTAATTTCTGATTTAGGGGCGTGAAACGACAATTGTTCTCCAACATCAAGATTGTTGAATCGGCATTGATGCAATCCGACGAGTGCAGGAATGTTGAGACCCGGCGCACCCAATGAGTCATTGACTCACCTTCTTCTTGGACACAGGAGGCTAAATCCACAATTGACATGGGCTGCTTGCACGTATCTTTAAAATTCTGGATAAACCGGGCTTTTTAACTCGGCCCATGACCCAATGGAGTTGGCTGGCAATCCCTTCAACCAAGTACGAGCTGTCCCTTCCAACATCATGGTGAAATACATAGCACATGCAGCATCGTCGACATCCAGCAGTTCCATCGCCATCTCATAACTCTCAACCGATGTTTCAGGGGGTAAGTCCGTAGTGTAGTTGGGCACCTTACGGGGACCCTTGAAATCCTTGGGCAATCGTACATTATGTAGAGCCGAAGCCAAACACGGCACATCCAAAGTCCTAAATGTCACCCCTGTCTCCGCCGAAGTTGTCGGACCAACCGGGGAATGCTGATGAGCTGCATACTGAGCCGCCAGCACAGCCTCTCGACGCGCTCTTCCTTGATCCACTACATTCTGGGAATTAACCCCACCACCTGCCGGGTTATGTCCACGAGGCGGGTTGCGGTTCCGCCCACTGCTTGACACGGCCGGTTCCTCGATATGCCTGCTATAACTTAGGCTTGGGCGAGGGGTTGAATGAATCCTGCAATGGCTATAGGAATAAGCCTGCTGCTGAACCAACGCTGTTTGAAGCAGTTCTCTAGCCCTTGGCGTCTCAACCACCATTGGAGACTCGCCTTCAACTGGGAGAGCCACCAATCGTGATGCTTTCGCGATCATGTTATCCAAGGGGTTAGAATAATGACCCGGTGGCGTCGGCACGTGCTGCGACGGGTTATTGTTCTGACGAGGCGGGTCCATCGTGCGCGGCTGAACCGGCACCCCCGTCCCAGGCATTTCAACCCGGTTTATCACTGGTTGATTACTGGTCCCTGCTTCGGGCATGTTAAAGAGATTTCTCGCCTCGTGAACCGGTGGTAGGCGAGTCTGATGCCTTCTCCTCGTGACTTCATTTGAGGCATTCTGATGCAGCATGAGCTGGAAAGACTCTGACTAAATCCGCTGTGCCTAAGCATCCAAAGCAGCCCGCTCCTCGGCCATCCTAGCGTTTTCTGCGTTCAGCTCCTCCTTGGCATGTGATATCTCATCACGCAACTTTGCGACTGCCGCATTATGCTGATCCTGATCTGCCAGGTTAACCACTGTTGTTAACAATGTTGTCAGCTTATCCTGCAAGTCAGTTAAGACCTGAGCCGGCAGGCGCACAGGGCCTCCTGCCCTGGCAGCCGTTGCCGCTGCTGACCCGGAAATCATCTCTGCTGCAGTCGATGAGTGCTGTACGGGCTGCGTACCGGCCATAAAGATCGCAACCCTGTTCGGCGGCTCAAAGGGGTCCGAAATACTATCGCCATCGGAACAGCCCCCAAGCCAGGCATCTTGCAGTTGATACAATGACTCGGTCTCACCAGTGGACGACTCGCCGTCCGAGTAGACGACCGTCTCATCACCAGATATCAATCTATCCTCAGATTACGCTCCGTGGATGAATCCTACTAAGGCACGATTCATGGCGGGCTAAACTCGGGCGGGTCTTGCACACCGAGCCTTCTCGACGATGTCGGTGCAGATGTCCGGCTCAGGGCCCGGCTCGCCGATCTTGCCGATGAAAACGTTAATTTCGCCAAAGGGGACCCGGTACCCGTACTCAATTGAGCCGGCCTCGGGGCCCCAGCCTGCGTCATCGATGTAGAGCTTGCCGTGACGACTCTTGGTCATCCAGCCCACGGCGTATCCCTTGATCCCTTCGAAGTTGCCCTTTAAGAATTCGAAACCACCATGCGCTGGCCCCATGGTGGGCGGCAACTGTCGTGGAAGTGTCATGGCAGATGTCCTCATGGAAGGACTTAGTTGTGGAGCCATTGCGACGAGATTAGCTTAAAGGGGTTAAACAGGACAAAGGACACGAGGAGTTTATACTGGTTCGGCCCCTTGCGGTGAAGGTAAAGGCCTAATCCAGTTTGAGGTGGTATTGCTAGGGTTTCGATGACCAGGGAGCGAATACGCTTAGCCTGGCTCTCGACCTGTTGTTTCTTGTCCTAAGCAACTGCCGGGTCGTCCCCTTATATACACGGGTTGACGTCCTGCAGCCAACGGAGTCCCGGCCGGCTCATATAACGTGTCCGGCTTGGTGACTTATTTTACATGCCTTACGATACAAGTTTACATGTACATGGCGGTTTATACTTACGGGCCCTAAACCGCCTTTGGGCTTGGGCCCTCTAACAAGCCTGTCTTCCAAACCGCCGTCTTAACATACTCTTGGGCTTCATTGAGATGAACCGCCATAAGGATGACCCGGCCCCTCCTGGGCGGGTCATATCCAATAGTCATATCCCCAACAGGAAGTATGTAGCATGTGTGCCGAGGGGGGGGGGGCTAAAAACAACATTTGAATGTAGATAGTACGAGACTTAATATTGATGTTTCAATTCCGTGTACATTGTAAGATTTGAACTGAGGACCATGCATATGGGTAATTATTTCGAATTCGTGCCATATTAGGTTTCGAAAAGTTGACATTGACTCGATTGTTGTGCTATTTTGTAGGTCGTATGTTTGAATCCATCCAAAGTTTTCTCACTACCATGGTGTTCATCATATACATATGAATTTGTATTAAAAAAGTAGCGTGGATACCGTGTGTTAGAATTGGAGATTTCTATGTGACACAAACTCTAACTCAGTAACCAATTATATGACACACACACTAATCCACGTTAGCGTGGATACCGTTTTGATTTTTTTAAATAACTCCTCATTAATTAATTTATAGTATCTCATTTCGAATGACTAATTATTTGCAAGGAAAACACGGGCATGGTAATACATACAGATTCGTTTGCAAATGAAAGAAGATTCGTTTGCATTCTCAAATGTAGGCGCACCAGGCAGACCAGGGTCGTGTCATGGTGGTCGCGTGTGTCGTACGAACGCTTAGCACCCTGCCACCCACCCCCTCCCTCCCTCCCCCCCAAAAAAAAGAATGACGACAAAATAAGTTCGCGCTTCCATGTTTCGGATTCAAATATCTGATACGTCTCCAACGTATCTATAATTTTTTATTGTTCCATGCTATTATATTATCTGTTTTGGATGTTTAATGGGCTTTAATATGCTCTTTTCTATTAGTTTTGGGACTAACCTATTAACCGGAGGCCCAGTGCCAATTTATGTTTTTTTGCCTATTTTAGAGTTTTGCAGAAAAGGAATACCGAACGGAGTCCAAACGGAATGAAACCTTCGCGATGATCTTTCTTGGACCGAAAGCAAACCAGAAGACTTGGAGATGAAGTAGGAGATGCAATGAGGCGGCCACGAGACAGGAGGGCGCGCCCGGGGGGTAGGCGCACCCCCACCCTCGTGGGCCCCTTGTAGCTCCACCGACGTACTTCTTTCGCCTATATATAATCTTATACCCTAGAAACATCAGGGGGAGCCACGAAACACTTTTCCATCGCCGCAACCTTCTGTACCCATGAGATCCCATCTTGGGGCCTTTTCCGTGATCTGCTGGAGGGGGAATCGATCACAGAGGGCTTATACATCAACACCATAGCCTCTCCGATGAAGCGTGAGTAGTTTACCACAGACCTTTGGGTCCATAGTTATTAGCTAGATGGCTTCTTGTCTCTCTTTGATTCTCAATACAAAGTTCTCCTCGATGTTCTTGGAGATCTATTCGATGTAATACTCTTTTGCGGTGTGTTTGCCGAGATCCGATGAATTGTGGATTTATGAACTTGATTATCTATGAATATTATTTGGTTCTTCTCTGAATTCTTATATGCATGATTTGATATCTTTGCAAGTCTCTTCGAATTATCGGTTTAGTTTGGCCTACTAGATTGATATTTCTTGCAATGGGAGAAGTGCTTAGCTTTGGGTTCAATCTTGCGGTGTACTTTCCCTATGACAGTAGGGGCAGCAAGGCACGTATTGTATTGTTGCCATCGAGGATAAAAAGATGGGGTTTATATCATATTGCTTGAGTTTATCCCTCTACATCATGTCATCTTGCTTAATGCATTACTCTGTTCTTATGAACTTAATACTCTAGATGCATGCTGGATAGCGGTTGATGTGTGGAGTAATAGTAGTAGATGCAGAATCGTTTCGATCTACTTGACACAGACGTGATGCCTATATTCATGATCATTGCCTTAGATATCTTCATAACTATGCGCTTTTCTATCAATTGCTCGGCAGTAATTTGTTCACCCACCGTATTACATGCTATCTTGAGAGAAGCCACTAGTGAAACCTATGGCCCCGGGGTCTCTTTCTTATTATATTGCATCTCTTTTAATTACATCGCATCTCGTTTACTATTTTGCAATCTTTACTTTCCAATCTATACAACAAAAATACCAAAAATATTTACTTTACTATCTTTATTAGATCTCACTTTTGTGAGTGACCCTGAAGGGATTCACAACCCCTTTATCACGTTGGTTTCAAGGTTCTTCATTGTTTGTGCAGGTACTAGGTGACTTGTGCATTGTCTCCTACTAGATTGATACCTTGGTTCTCAATAACTGAGGGAAATACTTACGCTACTTTGCTGCATCACCCTTTCCTCTTCAAGGGAAAACCAACGCATGCTCGAGAGGTAGCAAGAATGATTTCTGGCGCCGTTGCCGGGGAGATCTACGCCAAGTCAAGACATACCAAGTACCCATCATAAAATCTTCTCCCTCGCATTACATTATTTGCCATTCGCCTCTTGTTTTCCTCTCCCCCACTTCTAAAACAATTTTCGAAAAGATTTGCCTTTTCTTCGCCCTCCTTCTGTTCGATCTTGTGTTACCATGTACCTTCTTTTTGCTTGCATCTTCGCTTGCTAAAAGTTTATGGATCCTCATCCACTTGCTAATCTCTTTAAGAGATCCAATTATGATGAACCTATTGCTAGTGAGTTGAGTGCACTAGATTATCTTTATGAGGCTTTGCTTGAAATTCGTGAATCTGAAAATTGTGATGAAGTACTTTATGAAGCGATTCACGATAGATCTTTGAATAAAAAGCATGATTGCAATGATTTTATTATAAATTCTATTGATGTAAATTGTGCTAATAATATGCAAAACCCTAAGCTTGGGGATGCTAGTTTTGCTATGTCCTCTACTTGTTGCAATGATCATGATTGGGGTGATAGTGCTTCTTATGATCTTGAAAATTTATTTAAGCCCCACGATGAATATGAGATTGATAATAATGTTTGCAATAATATTACAAGTGGGTTTGGAGATGTCATGACTTTAGTTAATGTTAATCCCACTATTTTGGAAGAGTGTCAACTTTGCATACATGTGGATCGTATTAAGAATATGTTTTGTGATAGCTATATTATTGAATTTGCTTATGATCCTACATGTAATTATTATCAGAGAGGAAAATATGGTTGTAGAAATTTTCATGTTACTAAATTACCGCTAGTTATGTTGAGATTGCTATTGTTTCTTTCCGCTTCCTTGCATATGCTAGTTTTTGCTTGCCTTGATAATTTGTTTGCCTATAAGTTGCCTATGCATAGGAAGTATGTTAGACTTAGATGTGTTTTTCACGTACTTTATGATGCTCTTTTTGTGCTTCAATTCTTGTCTTTCATTTGAGCATCATCGAAATTATCAATGCCTAGCTAGGGGCGTTAAACGATAGCGCTTGTTGGGAGGCAACCCAATTTTATTTTTGTTCTTAGATTTTTGCTAATGTTTAGTAATAAATAACTCATCTAGCTTCTGTTTGGATGTGGTTTTATGTTTTAATTAGTGTTTGTTCCAAGTAGAACCAATGGGATCTTCTTGGGTGATAGTTGTTTGATCTTGCTGAAAAAGACAAAAACTTTGCGCTCACGAAAATAATTGTTAAAATTCACCAGAACGTGATAAAATGTCAATTCTTTTTGAAGTAGATTAATATACAAATTATCCAGGTTGTCCTAGTTTTTCAAAAAAATTGGAGTTCCAGAAGTATTCGAACAAATCAGATTGCTACAGACTGTTCTGTTTTGACAGATTCTGTTTTCCGTGTGTTGTTTGCTTATTTCGATGAATCTATGAGTAGTATCGGGGGGCATGAACCATAGAGAAGTTGGAATACATTAGGTTTAACACCAATATAAATAAATAATGAGTTCATTACAGTACCTTAAAGTGGTGGTTTATTTTCTTATACTAACGGAGCTCATGAGATTTTCTGTTGAGTTTTGTGTTGTGAAGTTTTCAAGTTTTTGGGTAAAGATTTGATGGATTTTGAAATAAGGAGTGGCAAGAGCCTAAGCTTGGGGATGCCCAAGGAACCCCAAGGTAAAATTCAAGGACAACCAAAAGCCTAAGCTTGGGGATGCCCCAGAAGGCATCCCTCTTTCGTCTTCGTCTATCGGTAACTTTACTTGAGGCTATATTTTTATTCACCACATGATATGTGTTTTGCTTGAAGCGTCTTGTATGATTTGAGTCTTTGATTTTTAGTTTACCACAATCATCCTTGCGGTACACACCATTTGGGAGAGACACACATGAATCGGAATTTATTAGAATACTCTATGTGCTTCACTTATATCTTTTGAGCTATATATAATTTTGTTCTAGTGCTTCCCTTATATCTTTTTAGAGCACGGTGGTGGTTTTATTTTATAGAAATTATTGATCTCTCATGCTTCACTTATATTATTTTGAGAGTCTTTTATAATAGCATGGTAATTTGCTTTGGCTATAAAACTAGTCCTAATATGATGGACATCCAAGATGGGTATAATAAAAACTTTCATATAAAGTGCGTTGAATACTATGAAAAGTTTGATGCTTGATGATTGTTTTGAGACATGAGGATGGGGATATTAGAGTCATGCTAGTACATTAATTGTGAATTCGAGAAATACTTGTGTTGAGGTTTGCAAGTCCCGTAGCATGCACGTATGGTAACCATTGTGTAACAAATTTGAAGCATGAGGTGTTTCTTTGATTGTCTTCCATAGGAGTGGCGGTCGGGGACGAGCGATGGTCTTTTTCTACCAATCTATCCCCCTAGGAGCATGCGCGTAGTGCTTGGTTTTTGATGACTTGTAGATTTTTGCAATAAGTATGTGAGTTCTTTATGACTAGTGTTGAGTCCATGGATTATACACACTCTCACCCTTCCACCGTTGCTAGCCTCTCTAGTACCGCGCAACTTTCGCCGGTACCATAAACCCACCATTTACCTTCGTCAAAACAGCCACCATACCTACCTATTATGGCATTTCCATAGCCATTCCGAGATATATTGCCATGCAACTTTCCACCGTTCCGTTTATTATGACACGTTCCATCATTGTCATATTGCCTTGTGATAGCACATTCATTCATATTGTATTTCAAGCCTTTTTGCATAACAAATCAAACCTATGACCACAATTTTTACTTATAAAGTATTCATTCTTATAGAAATATTCCTATTATGATATTTTTACAACACTTATTCATATCTTGCAGGACTGGTGCGTTTAGGCACCCAAACTTCATCGAAAGTGTTTATAACCTTCAAGCTGGGGATCATCTTGTGCGAAAAGTTAGAACTAGAAGGGGCGAGCTGAAAAGAACCAGGGACTTACGCACCTAGTCAGACAGAGAAGAGCAGATGTCTGCTTGTGCGCGTGAGAAGGGGCTGGTCTGGCGCGACCAGCAAGATGCATGTCTGATCCCACGCGTGCGACCACGAGATAGCAGAGTACAAGGGGGTCGAAGGAAAGAAAATCATCAGCGCCGACTGCCTTTTTCTCCCCTCCTCCTCGCTGCCTTCCACTACTCACCTACCACCAGATCGAACAAGGGGATCAAGGGGAACCAGTAGAAGAACCAGATCGAAGGAGAGAGAGAGAGGGAGAAGAGGGTGCCGGGAGACTGGCGGTGGCGCCCGATCCACCATGAAGCTGCCCCGAACTGATCGGCGATCCACCGCTCCTCTCCAACTACGACGCCGACCTGCTGCACTTCCTCGTCTCCAACGACGACGCCGACCTGCTTCACTTTCTCGTCTCCAACCTCAAGATCGACCACTGCTACTCAGCTCCAACTCCTGCTGCTGCGACCTCCCTGACCGACGATCTCTGCCACTCCTTCTCTCCCCCTCCTCGCTGCTGAGAGGGAGAGGATCGACCAGAGGCCAGGGGCGTCGGGCCTTCTGGTGCTCCACGCAAGATCGTCTCCAACGTGCTCTGCTGCTACTCTTCTTTGCCTGCAACATCTACAGCTTCGGATCGAAGATCATCAAGACCCATAGGCTCTGAACCTCTTTCTTCTCTTGTTCCTGTTCTCTGAATATATGCACTGTTGGATCTGAAAATTACTTTGTTACCTGTGTACCTTTGCTGAAACCTCATGTATCCTTGCTGAATTGTTGTTACACTTGCTGGATATTAAGTTAGTAGTTATTCTCCTGTGAGCCGCTGTCACATTAATTGGTTGCATGAGTTGTGTGTGATGTCTGAACCATCTTCCATGTGCTAGTTTTACTTGTCTGTTTGATTACAAGAAAACCACTAAAAAAGAGACAATCCTATTTCTGAACCCTTTACCTTTGCTGCATTTTATTTTGTTTTACCTTGCTCTAGTAGCTGCTTGTTGTCACTACGGTTTAATTCATCTATTCCGTTGTTCTGAATGTGTGCTTCGAAGTTCTAGATCCCTGAGGAGAACACGACATCTGTAGTTTGGGCGCAAAAACCCTGCTATATTACACTTGATCATTTTGGCGCCGTTGCCGGGGATCTAAATTTCATTAGCACATTAGTAGAAGCAGATCAGGATTTATTTTAGGTCGACTACGTAGTATTGCTGGCAACTAACCATTTCCTAACATTGGCTGCAGTTTTGAGAAAACTAGCATGTGTCAATTTCAGGAACTTTATAGGAAATTGTCTTATGCTTCAACCTGACTATTCACTAGAGCCATTTGATCCAGAAATTGAAAGGACTTTATTGAGAAGAAGAAGAGAGAATGAAATACGGTTTCAAGTTGCTGAAACTTTGCAAGATCAAGAAGAAGAAAAAGATGCCTGATCCAGTACCTTTGCTCAGGGACTTGTGGATCCCAAGAGATCATGGGATACCAGGACAAATGGTGCAACCAATTATTCAGGCGAACAATTTTGAATTGAAGCCTGCTCTGATTAACATGGCACAACAGTCCAGATTTGGTGGAACAGCTTTAGAAGATCCACATGAGCATATAAGGACTTTCTTGGAGTATTGTAACACTCTCAAGCAAAATGGAGTTTCACCGAGTGCTATCAGATTATCACTATTCCCATTTTCCTTGAGAGATGGAGCAAGAGTATGGCTTAACTCATTGCCTGAACATCTGAAGGATACTTGGGAGACCTTATTGCAGACATTTCTTGAGAGATACTTTCCACCAACAAAAGCTGCTGAATACAGGGACAAGTTAACAAGGTTTACTCAATATGATGGAGAAAGTTTGTATGACGCATGGCAAAGATTCAACTCTTTAATCAGAATGTGTCCTCGTCATGGTTTAGAAAGATGGCTGGTGTTACAAACCTTTTACAAAGGACTGTCCATTCAGACCAGAGCTTTTGTCGATTCTGCAGCTGGAGGAGGAATCATGAACAAAACCCTTGATGAAGCATTCGCATTGATTGAAAGTATGGCGTCTCATCATTTCCAATGGTCAAGTGAAAGAGCAATAGCACCACCACATCCTGGTGTGTACAATGTGTCTGCAAATGATAGCATGGCGGCTCAAATTGACATCTTGAACAAGAAGATGGACAGTATCATGTCAAATTGCATCGGTACATCTGTAGCTTCAGTAAGTGTGCCTCAAATGTGTGATGTATGTGGCCAAGCAGGTCATCCTTCAACAGAATGCACCTTCTTATTCAGCAATTGGATCATCGGTTTCAGAAGTAAGTTATGCCCAAAGTCAAGGTCCATTCTCAAACAGTTACAATCCTTCTTGGAGGAACCATCCAAACTTGTCGTACAAGAACAATCAGTCATATGCAAGTGGATCGACAGTACAAGGAAATCGACCACCAAATCATCCAAGTCAATTTCAAGTGCCGAGGCAGAATGAACAACAAAATGTTCAGTCAAATGGAATGGAGGAAATCATGAAGATGTAGTTGGAATTGATGAACAAGATGACAAATGAAGTTAATGGCTTAAAGGATTATGTTAAGATGCTTGTGAGCAAAATGGATAGTATGGTGGGAGAAAATGAAGCATGGCTGCCTGCTCAACCAATTCCAAACCCGAAAGCTCACTCTGGGGCAATATCTTCAGTTGATGCAGTGACTACAAGGAGTGGAGCTATGACAGGACCATTACTTCCTATTCCGAAGACATATGTGCCTCCTGCTATGAGGCCAAGTTCATCCGGAACTCCACCTTCAACATCCACCTTCAACATCATCAGAGAAAATAAAGGAGAAAGAAGTTGATAACCGAATTGAAACTGAAGTCGAATTTCCTAGTTTTCAAACAAGAGCTGAGCCTTTGCTAGAGGAAGCAATAACAACCAACAACATTCCCTTTCCTGAGAGGTTCAACAAACCCAAAGATGACAAGCAATTTGCCAAATTTTTGGAAACTATGAAAGGAGTTCAGATTACTATTCCTATTCTTGAAGTCGTCTTCCATGTTCCGATGTATGCCAAATATTTCAAGGAATTATTAACAAAGAAAAGAAGCATGTCTGAGCCAGAAGTTGTAACTCTATCAAAGGAATGCAGTGCAAGAATTCAGAATTCCATGCCTGAAAAATTGGATGATCCAGGAAGTTTTTGTGTACCATGTGTGATTGGAAACAAAACTTACAGTGCTCTATGTGACTTGGGCTCAAGTGTTAGTGTGTTACCACATTCAGTCAGCAAAAGGATGTTCTTGGGAGAATTAAATCCAACATCCATAACTCTTCAGTTAGTCGACAGAACATACAGGAGACCTGTTGGAATTCTTGAGGATGTTCCAATCAAAGTTGGGAAGTTTGCTTATCCGGTTGACTTTGTAGTGCTAGATATGGAGGACAAGAGTGAGGCCGTGATTCTTGGAAGACCATTTTTGGCCACAGCTGGTGCACTTATTGATGTCCAAGGAGCTAAATTGAGCTTGAGGTTCGGAAATGAAAAGGTGGAGTTTGACATGAAGCATGCAACACATGTTCCGCAAAGAGAAGAACACTGCTACAGAATTGATACATTACAGAAATGTGTGGAAGAAGGTTATGAAGAGAGGTATGGAAGTAATTGTTGTGCGGTAGTTGAGGAGGACAATAGTGAAATTAGATGAGGAAATCAGACCTGTGAGCATGTTGGAAAGTAGTGCCAGGTCATTAGAGAAGATGCAACCAAGGCAAATAGAAATGAAACAACTTCCAGAAAGTTTGAAGTATGCATTCTTACACAATGAAAACCAGTGGCCAATTATCGTAAACAGTGAGTTGACGGAAACGCGAATAAAAGGGCTTCAAGCAGTTTTGCAAAAGTACAAGGATGTTATTGGGCACCGATCATGGAGTTTACCTCCGCGGATATCTTTCAGCACTCGCCCTTGGACGACATGCTAAATTCATTGAGGTCTCTCTCCTTGTCAGGAGGCCCTTGGTCGAACTATGTCCGGCTTGAGTGAGAAGCGGACGACGAAGAAATTCGTTCCCCACCCACCACCCACTTAATAGCCACTGTCGACGACTTAACCGACATGCTTGATTTCGGCTCCGAAGACATCGACGATATGGACGACGGTGTAGGAGAAGAACAGGAACCATCGCCCGCAGGGCACTGGACTGCCACCTCATCATATGATATATACATGGTGGACACCCCCAAAGAAAGCGATGGCAATAAGACAACGGAGGATAATCCCCTCGAGAAGCAATCTAAGCACCGGCGTCAACGGCGCCGCTCTAAGCCCCGCCATAGCAAAAGCAGCGATACCGGCACAAGAGACAATAACGCTGAGGATAGTGCCGAAGACAAAGACAATCCCCTCCAGCCAGGCTTCGAGCGGGAGGATGAGCAAGCTAGCCCTAAGGAACAGGCAGCAGGCGGAGAATCAGAGGATGACAATTACATGCCCGTCTCCGAAGACGAGGAGAGCCTCGGCGATGAAGAATTTATCGTGCCTGAGGATCCCGTCGAGCAGGAGCGCTTCAAGCGCCGGCTTATAGCCACAGCAAAAAGCCTGAATAAAAAGCAACAACAGCTTCAAGCTGACCAAGATCTGCTAGCAGACAGATGGACTGAGGTCCTGGCAGCCGAGGAATATGAACTCGAGCGCCCAACCAAAAGTTACCCAAAGCGCAGGTTGCTACCCCAACTCGAGGAGGAAGCATTAAAGCCCAAACTTCCAACGTATGATGCGGCTGACCGTCCGCCCCGTGGCCGAGACAAAGCGGCATATCAGCCCGAAGTCCAGCCCGCACCCCGTCGCTACTCAAACAAAAACACCAAGGCCCGGGGCAACACGCAGGACCTGCGAGACGTATTGGAAAACAAAGCAGGACATAAAAGATCGACCTACGGATCACGGGGGCGCACCCCAACGTGTGACGATGACCGCCACGCCGGATATACTAAAAGCAAATCTGGCCGGGCCAAATGCAGCAGACAAAACTCGTATGAACTGCGTCATGATATAGCCCAGCACAGAGGCGCCGCACATCCCCTATGCTTCACTGATGAAGTAATGGATCATGAATTCCCAGAAGGGTTTAAGCCCGTGAACATTGAATCATATGATGGTACTACAGACCCCGCGGTATGGATAGAGGATTTCTTCCTCCACATTCACATGGCCCGCGGGGATGATCTACACGCCATCAAGTATCTCCCGCTACAACTCAAAGGGCCGGCTCGGCATTGGCTGAATAGCTTGCCAACAAACTCCATCGGAAGTTGGGAGAACCTGGCAGACGCATTCCTGGACAACTTCCAGGGCACTTATGTGCGACCACCAGATGCTGATGATTTAAGTCACATAACACAACAGCCCGGAGAGTCAGCCAGGAAATTCTGGACTCGGTTCCTAACTAAAAAGAATCAAATTGTCGACTGTCCGGATGCCGAAGCCCTAGCGGCCTTTAAACATAACATCCATGACGAGTGGCTCGCCCGACATCTCGGCCAAGAGAAGCCAAAATCCATGGCAGCCCTGACGACACTCATGACCCGCTTTTGCGCGGGCGAGGATAGCTGGTTGGCCCGTAGCAACAACACAGCAAGAAACCCTGGCACATCAGAGGCCAGAGATAGCAACGGCAAACCCCGACGCAACAAACACAAGCGCCGCAAAAATGGTGAAAACGCCAAAGATACGACAGTCAATGCCGGATTTAGTGGCTCTAAGTCTGGTCAGCGGAAAGGGCCATTCAAAAATAACAATTCGGGTTCGTCCAGTCTGGACCGCATACTCGACCGTCCATGCCAAATTCATGGCACCCCAGGAACACCAGCCAATCATACTAACATAGAATGCTGGGCCTTCAAACAAGCCGGCAGGTCAGGCGCCAAAAATAAAGATAAGGGGTATCAAAGCGATGATGACGACAAGGAGCCGAGATCACCGAATACAGGAGGGCAAAAAAAATTTCCCCCGCAAATCCAAACGGTGAACGTGGTAAACGCCACCCACAATCCCAACCCAGACCGGATGTGCACCCTCAGGGATGTCGACTTAATGGAACCAGTCGTCCCACAATACAAACTAGGGCCGATCACCTTCAACCGCACTGATCGTCCGGTAAACACCAATCAGGGCAATTCAGCTGCACTAGTCCTCGACCCAATAATTGACGGGTTCCACCTCACACGAGTCCTTATGGACGGAGGCAGCAGTCTAAACCTGCTTTACCAGGACACAGTGCGCAAGATGGGCATCGATCATTCGGTGATCAAACCCACTAAAGCCACCTTTAGAGGTATTATACCAGGTGTGGAGGCTAGCTGTACAGGCTCCATCGCCCTTGAGGTAGTCTTCGGATCACCACACAATTACCATGTCGAAGAGTTAATCTTCGACATCGTCCCCTTTCAAAGTGATTATCAGGCACTGCTCGGACGAACCGCGTTCGCTCGATTCAACGCGGTGCCACATTATGCCTACCGCAAGCTCAAGATGCCCGGTCCGCGCGGCGTCATCACGGTTAATGGAAAGGCCGAACTTTCCCTTGGTACCAAAGAGCATACCGTTGCTTTAACTGCAGAAGCAATGACTGGCACCTTCCAATCGATCCTCGAGTCGACAGCCAGGCTCCCGGACACCGCCAAAGGACTCCGAACTACTTCGCGGCAGGATAGCCCGGCTCGTCCAGAGCTTAATTAAACACTCCGGTGAAGGCCAGGATAGGCCACATACCGCGGCTCAACCGCTCTGCGGCACACAAACATTTCTTACATTTTCTTTGAAGGTTCGCCTTTGCACAGACCAGGACTGGCGATATGGAAGCAGCTCGAACGCGCAAGGGAATCCTTAGATATTCCCCGCAATGACCATCTGACTATACTCCGGATCCACACACAGCTTCTTCCCCCCTGGTCTCAGCAGGTTCCACAGTCATATTTCTTTTTTATCACATTACCTGTACTCATACGCATCGACGTACTATTCAGATACAACATGTGGATTTATATGACGCTTATCTGCTGTTATTTCTTATTGAAATTCTTTTGTCAAATGGCATCCGCACACCGCGACACGCCTTAAATATGCCAGGGGCTTCGTTTTACCCATAATACGACAATAAAGTCCGAACACCTTCATGGAAGTTCGGCACCCCGAACTTATAGCATTATATGCATCAGCTCCGAATCATGTCTTGGGTCAAATGTTGGGTTTGCCCGGCACAGGAGAACTACTGCGATTGTGTCCCGGTTCTTCCGGACGAGCACCTCAGTAGAGAATGCCGAAAACTGACTGTCATGATACGGCGAGAGCTGGTCAGCTGTTCGAGAGGTTGTAAAATCTTTAAGGATTCCTCCCGCATAATGCCATGACCAATGCAGCATGCGATGGATCGGCTTTACTTCCGATCAGGTGCTTATAGAGCCCCTCGTGCGGTCTTCCGAACACTAGGGGCTGCGCCTACCTTCCTTTTCTAAAGCTCCTATGGCTAAGTGAGAGTGATAAAGCCCTATAGTCCGATTGCCTGGTTCGTTGCGCTGAACACCTCCTTCGAAGGACCCAAAAATGGGATAAAGAGTGTCAGGTTTATCCCGAACACCCCCGTACTTCCTACGTGGGGGCAGAAGCCGACGACTGGCCAACTCTCAGGATTAATGTATAAAACTTCCGCGCAGGAGGATAAACTTTTGTATAACAGGCAACAAACAATAGAAATGACCTTGTTCAACATTACAAAGGACAACATGATTACATTCATGGAAATATAACGTCCTTGGTGCATTGCTCCGCCGCAAGGCAGGATCCTTTCAGGACACTTTCATAATATAATTCGGGCTTGCGGTGCTCCTCCCCCTCTAGCGGTCCCTCGGTCATCAGCTTTTCAGCATCCATCTTCCCCCAGTGCACCTTTGCGCGGGCGAAGGCCATTCGCGCACCCTCTATACAGACCGACCGCTTGATGACGTCAAGTCGAGGGCAGGCACTTACAAGCCGCTTCACGAGCCCGAAGTAGCTGCTTGGAATCGGCTCGGCGGGCCATAGCCGGATAATCAAATCCTTCATGGCTAGTTCGGCCGCCTTATGCAGTTCGATCAGCTGTTTCACTTGATCGGCAAAAGGCACCGGATAATTCGGTGCCAGATACTGCGACCAGAAGAGCTTATCCGCAGTGTTCCTTTCTTCGGCTCGGTAGAATTGGGTGGCATCCGATATGCTGCGAGGCAGCTCTGCAAATACCCCTGGAGAAATCCGAACACAAAATTAGAAACATGATTTTCTCCTCAAATACTTGCTTTACATGGAAAAAAGCCTTACCCGCCGCTATCTTCCTCGCCTCTTGGATCTCCTGCAGGGCGCCTTGGGTTTCCCCCTGGGCATCGCGCGTGGCCTGATGAGCCCTGGTGAGTTCGGATTCTTTCTTCGTTAAATTCTGCTCCAAGGTCTCGCATTTCTTCACGGTCTCTTGAAGCTCCTTCTCAGCTTCAATAACCCTGGCCTCGTGCTTCTCACGAAGAGCCTGCTCTGCGGCTGCCTTTTCCTCGGCCTCGGCCACAGCCTTCTTAAGAGCCTCGACTTCGGTCATCGTCTCTAGTGCAAATCATGAAACATATTTTATCATACTGGAAATTCGTTCGCAATGAACGCCAATAGGGCTTGTGCATACCTTGTTTATCTTCTAACTGTCTTTTCAACTGGCCAACTTCTTCTTTGGCCTGCTCCAGACTTTGATGTAGTCCGGAGACCTCTGCAGTATGAGAGGCAGCATCGCTACAGATGCCTGCGTATAAAACAAGAGAGATAGATGTCATCAACATAGTCTTCCTGCGAGCATAAATTTGATCCTCTGTCCGGTTCTTTCTTTCACCGAACAGTGTATGAGGGGCTACTATCCATACTATGACACTCTTCGAAACCTCATAGAACATACCTCAAAGCCTCTTATGAGGCTGATACAGGCTTCATTCAATCCACTCTCAGCAGACTGAATCTTCTCAATCACCGCACCCATAGGGCACGGTGTTCATCGATGATGGAGGCGCTCTTCAGCGCCGCCAACAAAGCATCCGGCACCTCTGGTTGGACAGAGGTTGCCGATGGAACAGGCACGCTCCCTCCAGCCGAGGGAGGCCGCCTGCTTGATTCTGGAGCCGTATTGGTCTTCGAAATTGCGTCCAGCTGGGGGTCGAATTCAAGATGGTCCCCGTCGTTGACTCCTATGGGGATCTTCTCCCCCATGTCTTCGGCCCCTGAAGTTTGACCTCCAGGCGCCGCCTTCACGATCTTTTCCCCCCTCCTTGGCTTGGTCCTTCTGGGACGAAACCTCGGTGTTATTCACATGTTTGGGGGAAGGGGCCTTCGGGGGCGTCCCGCTCTCCATAGCATCCGAGCTTAGCTAATCCTTTGACGAGGATTGTTCGGTGCGGGACCTCGCCGGACTACGAAAAGTATGGCTCAGGTTAAAATATTATGCCATGATAAGTTAGGACGCATAAACGTGTTCGGATACTCACGAGTTCACCAGGGGCTGGGCCCTGGGATCCCACTCCGGGCCGCCGTCGGCGGCGGCAGTGGACTCCTCCGGAAGAGGAGTTTTTCCCCTTTTAGGCGACTCGGCCTCCAAGTGTATGGAGGCCGTCCTCTTCTTTCTTCCCGCCGTTGGGAATTTGTCTTCCTCCTCCTCGTCCTCTTCGGAGGCAGAATGGGCATTGGAGCCTTCGGATATTGTGTCTGAAGTACCGCGGCGACGAAGGCCGCCCCGGGCCTTTTTGGCCTCCTTCCCGGCCTTCTTCATCGGCGCCTTGTAAGGCGCCGGGACCAGCATCTTCGTCAGAAGTGGGTCGGCCGGTTCTTCGGGCAGCGGGTCCGGACAGTGGATCCGCTCTGCCTTCTTCGTCCAGCCCTAGGAGAGTTGTGGAAAACACATTAAGCATTTCCCTTGGGTTATGCAGATAAAACGTATAATGACTTACCGAGCTTGTAGGGCGGGACAGTTGGTACCCGTGGTCCTCGGCAGAGTCCGGCCATGATTTGCCGGACTTGAAAAGCACCTTCCAGATGTCTTTGTGCGAGGAGCCAAAGAGCTCTCGCAGGGTCTGGTGCTCGGCTGGATTGAATTCCCATAGATTGCAAGTCCGGCGTTGACAAGGCAGGATCCGGCGAACTAACATCACCTGGACTACATTGACAAGTTCGATGTTCTTGTCTTCCATATCCTTAACGCGTGTCTGGAACACCGGCAGTTCATCGGGTGAAGACCAGTTCAGGCCTTTCTTGGGCCAGGACGTAAGCCGCAGAGGGGCTCCGGATCAGAACTCGGGAGCAGCGGCCCATTCTGCGCCGCGCGGCTCAGTGATGTAAAACCACTCCTGTTTCCACTCTTTGACGGAATCATTAAAAGTACCTATTGGCCATGTGACGTTAGGCATCTTGCTCACCATAGCGCCCCCGCACTCGGCGTGCTCGCCGCCCACTACCTTGGGCTTCACATTAAAGATCTTCAGCCATAAGCCGAAGTGTGGCGAGATGCGGAGAAAAGCCTTGCACACGACGATGAATGTCGAGATGTTGAGGAAGGAATTGGGGGATAGATCATGAAAGTCGATCCCGTAATAATACATGATGCCGCGAACGAATGGGTGGAGGGGAAACCCTAGCCCGCGGAAAGAATGAGGGAGGAATACTACCCTCTCATGGGGTTCTATTGTAGGGACAATCTGTCCCGCCGTCGGGAGACGGTGGTTGATTTTCTTGGCCAGGTACCCGGCCTCCCGAAGCTTTCTGATATCCTTCTCCCGGACAGTAGAGGCCATCCACTTGCCTCCTGCTCCGGATCCGGACATTTTCGGAAAGACCTTTGTGGGTGGAGAAGACGAGTGCTCGGGCGCTGGAGCTCGAGCGAAGGGGAATGGATCGGGAAGAAGAAAGCGTGGGTGCAAAAGGGAGTCCTTATCCCCTTATAAAGGCAACGGGGATTCTGCGCCTCCCCACTCGCCTGGTAAACTCGCTTATTCCCCAAGTGTCGTGATTGTTGGCGCGGTTGGGTTACCCACACCCGTATTGATGAGAATCCCGTGATAAGGGGACGCGATCTCTGCTTCGACAAGACGAGCCAAGAAAACCGCCTCGCAACATGTGCGGTAGCTGGTTGAGAAAAACGGTTCGAATAATGACCGGGCCACGGCGTGGTGTCACGCTATGAAATCTGTCAGCAGATTAGATTCGTGGGATATTGTACTCTCTACGGTGGTATGTGGAATTTGTTTTGCAGAGCCGGACACGATCCTTGTGATCAAAATATTCTATGGAGTATTCGGAGGAGGAACTCGCCTTGCAATGCCGAAGACAATCTGCGCGCCGGACTCATCGTCATTGAAGCCTGGTTCAGGGGCTACTGAGGGAGTCCTGGATTAGGGGGTCCTCGGACAGCCGGACTATATACTTTGGCCGGACTGTTGGACTATGAAGATACAAGATTGAAGACATCGTCTCGTGTCCGGATGGGAATCTCCTTTGCGTGGAAGGCAAGCTTGGCAATTCGGATATGTAGATCTCCTCCCTTGTAACCGACTCTGTGTAACCCTAGCCCCCTCCGGTGTCTATATAAACCGGAGGGTTTAGTCTGTAGGACGAGAACAATCATAATCATAGGCTAGCTTCTAGGGTTTAGCCTCTACAATCTCGTGGTAGATCAACTCTTGTAATACTCATATCATCAAGATCAATCAAGCAGGCAGTAGGGTATTACCTCCACCGAGAGGGCCCGAACCTGGGTAAACATCATGTCCCCCGCCTCCTGTTACCATCCGCCTTAGACGCACAGTTCGAGACCCCCTACCCGAGATCCGCCGGTTTTGACACCGACACCTACTTTTGTACATCGACAAATCTGCCTATGTAAAAAAATTAAGGCGGGAGAAGGCAGTGTGCGTATGTCGTTTCGCACACGGAGGTGACACGTTCCCTCTCAGAACCATGAGCCTTCTTGAGAGAAGTTCCGGTTTGCAAGAAGCTTGTACCAAAGCTTGTCCCAATTCGGCCAAAAAAATCACTACAGCATGTTGGTGCCATGGCATGACATCATGCCAAGTTTCATGATTTTCAGGCGTGTTTTGGGTTTACATGAATTAAAAAACCAAGTTTCTCAATTTTTCCGGTCGAGCCACGATGCCCAGATGTTTAAATTTCATTACCATTTCTTGCATGGGACCTAGAAATTCACCCAAGGACACACATGTGATTTTTCAACCAACTTTGGTGCACTGTAGCATGTGCTTGTAGTTCAAATTTGAATTATGCACATTAAATGACCAGAAATTCAATTAATGTATAAGAAAGTCCAAATGAACCCGGAATAATTCCAAATTTTAACACGGCACTCATATAGTTCTATGTTGCCTCTATAAAAAATCACGGGGGGGGGGGGGGGGGGGAGGCGGCATATATCATTTCGCACACAAAGGTGACACGTCCCCCCTCGGGAACCACGAGTCTTCTCAAGAGAAGCTCTAGTTTGCAAGAAGCTTATACCAAAAACTTGTCCAAATGTGGCCAATTTTTTTTTACCACAGCATGTTGGTGCCATGAAATGACACCATGCCAAGTTTCATGATTTTTAGGTGAGTTTTGAATTTCCAGGAATTTACAAACCAAGTTTCTCAATGTTCCCGGCCGAGCCATGACGCCCAGATGTTTGAATTTCATTCCCATTTCTTGCATGGGACCTATAAATTCACCCAAAGACACACATGTGATTTTTCAACAAACTTTGGTGCACTGGAGCATGTGATTGTAGTCCAAATTTGAATTATGCACATTAAATGCCTAGAAACTCAATTAATGCATAAAAATGCCAAACGAACCCGGAATAATTCCAAATTTAAACACGACACTCATGTAGTTGCATGTTCACTGTACATAAATGTTCTAGAAATTCAAACACCATCCTTTCCCTCCGTAACACCATTTTGTCTTTCAAAACATAATGAAAAAATTAGGTATACCACAAACAGTTTATGATGACTCACAAGTATAGGGGATCTATCATAGTCCTTTCAATAAGTAAGAGTGTCAAACCCAACGAGGAGCAGAAGGAAATGACAAGTGGTTTTCAGCAAGGTATTCTCTACAAGCACTGAAATTATCAATAACAGATTTTTGTGATAAGATAAATCGTAACGGTAACAAGTAATAAAAGTAAACAAGGTGCAGCAAGGTGGCCCAATACTTTTTGTAGCAAAGGACAAGCCTAGACGAACTCTTATATAAAGAAAAGCGCTCTCGAGGACACATGGGAATTGTTGTCAAGCTAGTTTTCATCATGCTCATATGATTCACATTCGTTACTTTGATAATTTGATATGTGGGTGGACCGGTGCTTGGGTGCTGCCCTTCCTTGGACAAGCCTCCCACTTATGATTAACCCTTCTCGCAAGCATCCGCAACTACGAAAGAAGTATTAAGGTAAACCTAACCATAGCATGAAACATATGGATCCAAATCAGCCCCTTACGAAGCAACGCATAAACTAGGGTTTAAGCTTCTGTCACTCTAGCAACCCATCTATCGGCGTTCTGGGAACGGGGGTCCCCAGACTTGCCTGCATGCGGCCCACGGCATGGCTATGCGAGCAGGCCTATACGGCCCATCTTCATCGACAAGGCATTCAAGACCCTCGCGAAGGGCCAAGCCTCGCGGGGCGGACAACCCAAGACCTCCTCAGGAGCAGCCACGTTCGGCAGGCTCACAAGGGGCGGAGAGATCAAGGCAAGGCATTCCTCGCAAGGACTTCGTGATGTGAGCCATGACGATCGACACCAGGCGGGCGCCAGCGCGCGCAATGTACTTGTTTCCTCTTTGGTGCTAAGGAGGCAGGCGCAGGCGCGGAGTACCGAGGCGTCAAGCAAAGGTTTCCATATCAGTGCAACGAAACCAAGACCATGAGGCCAGCAAGACAGAGGTCACCGTGGAGCCCGAGAAGGCGTCACCACCAGAGTCTTTCGCAGGCGAAGACTACTTTTGTCAGGATAAGCTGTACTAGCTGTCCCCTTTCAAATTGGCCGCCGCCGTTGGCTCCCTTCCCGCTCAATATTTGGGAAGAGGACCAGGGCCTATATAAGTAGAACTAACCACCACAGTAGGGGCATCTCATCAGATCTAGAGCCAATCCCTAGCCACACACCAAACACAAGAACACCTCAACCTCAGGAGGCAGTTCTTCCCCTTGTACTGTTCATCATCAGCCCAAGAGGCAATCCACCACCACCACACTGGAGTAGGGTATTACACCACAACGGTGGCCCGAACCAGTATAAATCTCGTGTCTTTTTGTGTTGCGAGTTCGTCGAGTTCGTCCGCGAGATCTTAGCGAGCTAGGGCGTGGATCGGCAGGAGGGAAAGAACTTCGCGCGCACCCCAGAGTTCGAACCTTAAGGGTTTTGCCGGAACCCGTGATTCAACATTTGGCGCGCCAGGTAGGGGTGCGCCGTAGCTTCCCTTCTGTCGATCGGCGCTCCGTCGCTTCGTCGTCTATATGGCGGACGCTCGCCGCGCTCGAGTTGAGCGCCTGGCTGCCCTCACCGCCCGCGTTGCTCAGACGGCTCCCATCGGCGGGCCACCTCGTCGTTCTCCGTCTCCTACCGCCAACACCGCCACCGGCCCGGCGGGGAACGAGCAGCAATCATCCTCGCTGCACCCATCGGTGCGGCAGGACGGCCGCACCGCCACTCCATTGCTGACCCTAGCCGGTTCCTCGTCCCATGCACATCACGCTCCCATGGACGCGCGGGCCGCGTTCCTCAGGGCGAACGAGCTCCTGCGCTACCGCCCGGTCGACGACCTCTATGCGGACTGGCTCAACCGCGTCGCCGAGCTCGTCCGCGCCGCAGGGGGTCCCCGGCGCCATCCCTCTCTCTGCCTCGCCCTCTGCCAGCCACGGGCGACGTGGCTCATGGAGCGCCTCCACCACCTCTGCCTCAAGACGGTGCCCTGGCGCCAAGGCACATGGCCCCCTGGCGTGACACACCATGCCCGGTGCCCGAGCGCAAAGAGAGAAGCTGCCAAGAAATTCCCCGGCAGCGAGAAGCTGCACCTGCGCTCCCCGCGCCACCTCGCCAAGACCGCGCGCTACCTGCGGTGGCGGCGCGCGGACCTCATCAAGACCAAGCTCCACCTCCGAGACGGGCCCCGGCGACCACGGCCGGCTGCCGCGCCTTCACCCCCGAGCTGCGTAGCATCGCCTGGCCGGGCAAGTTCAAGCCAGATCTGCCCCCTTACTACGACAGCACCCCCGACCCCGCGGAGTTCCTGCAGCTCTACGAGCTGAGCATCGAAGCAGCCAACGGTGATGAGAAAGTCATGGCGAACTGGTTTCCCATGGCTCTCAAGGATGGTGCCCGCTCCTGGCTCCTGAACCTGCCACCGGGCTCGATCTCCTCCTAGGACGAGCTGCGCGACCGCTTCGTCGCCAACTTCCAGGGCACTCGCGACCGCCCGCCGGCCGTGGGCGACCTGCGCCGCATCAAGCAACAACCAGGAGAGACCCTCCAGAAGTATATCCAGCGCTTCAACAACACTCGTCTCAAGATCCCCAAGGTCACGGACGAGGCCATCATCTCCGTGTTCTCCAACGGCGTCCGCGACGTCAAGATGAAGGAGGAGCTAGCTATCCATGAGGAGCTGTGCACGTCTCAGGATCTATTCAACCTGGCGACCAAGTGCGCAAGAGCTGAGGAGGGGCGCCTCTCCCTCCTTGAGCTACCAGCTGCGGGTGCAGAAGAGAAGAAGGCCAAGGCCAAGGACGTGAAGCGCAAGGAAGCAGTTGTGCTCGCAGCGGAGCCAGACACCAAGCGAGGCAGAGATCAGCCCGAGTCATCCAAGAATGGCCGACCGTTCTGCGCCTTCCACAACCTGAACACCCACAACACCAGTGACTGTCAAGAGCTCAGAGCCATTCGCGAGGGACGCTTCGGTCGACGCCCCGAACGCAGCGACCGGGGCTACGGCCGAGGAGGATGTGGTGGCGGACGCTGGGACGACCGTGGCCCGTGCCAGGAGTGGCGCGACCGTCCTCGTGAGGACCGCTGGCAGGATCATCCTCGCGAGGGCGCCTAGAGAGACCAGCCTCGTGAGGATCGCCCTCAGGGAAACGCCGGTCTTCCCCCGCTGCCGCCACCGCCAAGAAGGAACGACGACCACTATCAAGACGAGGGGGCTGGGGGCTTTCAGGAGCCGCGCGCTATCGCCTGCATCTTGGGCGGAGCCCAGGCCCCAGCCTCGCAGCGCATCTTCAAACAGTTTGCTCGTGAAGTGAATGCAGTCCTCCCCAAGCTCAAGGCCACGCGCCCGCTCAGGTGGTCCCAGTGCGCCATCACCTTCAGCTCGGCAGATCAGCTCAAGTGCGCAGCCACCGCTGGCGCCCTCCCGATGCTTTGTTCACCAGTTATCAACAACGTGCAAGTCACCAAGACCCACATCGACGGCGGCGCAGGGCTCAACGTCCTGTCCGTCGACACGTTCGACAACCTCCAAGTGCCATATGACCAGCTTCAGCCTACCAAGCCTTTCTCAGGAGTGACCGACGGTTCCACCACGCCGATAGGGCAGGTCCACCTCCCTGTCACCTTTGGAGAATGCAAGAATTACCGCACCGAGCTCATCGACTTCAACGTCGCGCACATCCGTCTGCCGTACAACGCCATCCTTGGGTATCCAGCCCTGGCCAAGTTCATGGCGGTGACACACCACTGCTACAACGTCCTCAAGATGCCGGGAAGCGGCAGAATCATCACAGTCCCGTGCGAAGAAAGAGACGCGGTGTGCTCCCTTGAGCGTGCCTTTCAAGCTGCGGCAATCGACGACCCTAACAGCAAGGGTGAGGGCCCCCCCAGAGGCCATCCCCAAGAAGAAGCAGCTGCGTCGTGGCGGACCTCGGGAGGGTGGCGTCGCGGCTGGAACCTCGTCAGGATCAGCGCCCGCTCTAGGGGCGCCTCCCTCCATCGCATAGGAAGGCGCGCCCACCGCCCTCCTCGGGCAAGGCTCGGGGGCTCTCTTCTGGAGGGCCTCGGACCTTGCCAACATCACGAGAGAGGTGCTTGGGCACCACTTGGAGGCGTGCTTCGCGGCACGCTTCCCTCAGGAGAACACAGGGCAAGGAACGCCCACCGCGCAAGAGTTCATCACAGAGACCACTCGTGAACTGCGGGACGCAAGGGCTATGTGCGGCGACCGCCGCTCACGAGGCGCAGCTCCCCATCCAGGCGAGGGTGCCGGGCTGCGCGTCTGCATCGACGTTCCAGGGCTCAACAGGGCCGCTTCTCAGGAGCTTTTCTGGCCTTCGCGCGTGGGCCGCTGCGAGGGTCCGCCGCACAGCTACGTTCGCATGCCTTTCGGCCTGCCGAGCGTGTCGTCAGCCTATCAGCGCAACCTACGGCATGTCCTGGCGCCCCAGGAGGCGAGGCACCACGCCGTCCTGGCGGAGATGGAGGCGGTCCTCCAGGAACCGCCCGAGCCCCCAGAGCCTCTTGAGGTTCAGGGCCCCGAAGGCTCCTGAGGAGCTACCCCTTCGCTTCACGCTTTCAGCTGCCCCCAACTCTCCTTCGTCGACAGAACCAGGTGACATTTTCCAAGTTCATTTATCTAGGAGCGCCCCTCGGGCTACATTATTCCCAGGCCGCGTGGGTCCGTCCCTGCGGCGTGTATCCTTTTCTTATGTCTTTAGCTTACCTTGCTGGGGGGCGCCCCTCGGGCTGCATTATCCCCAAGCCGCTCGGGCCTGACCCAGTGGCATGTGTCTCACATGCATTTACTTAAGCCTGTTGCTCTCGGTTAATCTATCTATAATTACCACCTGCTCGATCGTCGCCTCCCATGAGCCTCCTCACACCGGCACGGCGCTGGTGCATGGGTCCGTCCCTGCCACGCCGACAAACCTGAGCGGTCGAGCTCTGGCTCGCGGCACGCCCCGCGCACGTCACCTCACCAGGCCCTCAGTGCCCTCATTTCCTCACGGAGCAGCCAGGGGCAGGCTGGCAACCATAACGGCAAGACCGTGTTTCTCCTTGTGATGAATCGTAGGGATCTCATGAAGAGGATAGCAGGCGACACCGCGAGCTTCCTTTCCTCTCGTACAATCCGCTTGTGCATTAAAAGGGGTCTCCTGAGCATCGCGACTCAGGAGCTCGTACTGGCTCTCCAGCCCTCACCCCCTGGCCTTGACCACGGCATCGCGACCTGGCATACCAAAGGCGGCTGAGCTCGCTCGAGGGCCTGGACCTGAGGACGTAGAGCAGGAAGGAGAGTATGTGAGAATGGGAGACTCGTATGGGCCCAACCTAGCTACGCTGCGGAAGCTCGCGCACAGGCCTGGCGCATCACAAGGACTCGGCCCCAAACGATCAAGATAAGTCTCGCCCTTAGATCGACTATTCGCTGGAACCTAAGGGTCACGCTCGCCGCAGCCCTGTTGCGGCCACGTCACCCTCCTTTCTTGCCTTACCATGGCTGCTTGAGCGCTAAAGGGGACCTCCTGAGCATCGCGCGTCAGGGGCTCTTACTGGACCTCGGGCCGCTCACCTCCTGGCCTTGACCACGGCACGCGACCTGGCATACCAGCGACGGCTGCAGACTGCCTAGGGACCGGGACCCGTCAGCGTAGGCCAATAAGCTATCGCGAGGTTGGAAAGGGGAGACCGAGCCTTAACAGGACATGCATTCGCAGATTTTCATAATAAGGAAGATATACACAAAAAGACATTACAGATCCTTACACGCCCCCACGGGGCATTTCTTGATTCCTCGCAGGGAACAAAAGACGAGAACTTAGTAGAATCCTATCTACACCCTCCCGTGGCTGACGCCACCATCAACAGTGGGCCACGGGAGGCCGGCGCCAACCTCATCCAGATCAGCGACGGCGGCGGCCAGACGTTGCGGCCCTGCTCCGAGCACGGCAAGGGCTCGGGGGCACGTAGGTGTCATCGCTCGTCTCTGGAGTCTCGTAGAGCTCAGGAGAGCCGCTGGACTCCCAAGAGTCACTGCTGCTGGAGCAGCCGCGAGCAGGGCGCGCTTCACCTTGGCGCTCCCCTTCGGGGCAACACTCCAAGCGGCGACCCTCCACGTCGAAGATCTTGAAGAACAGCGTGGAGGCGATGTCGTACTCGAAGTGGATCGCGAGGGCGCCCTCCATGCAGCAAACCCGCGCGACCTCGCCCCAGCCGCGGGTCATGAAGATCTTGCTAGTAGAGACTGCTTCAACCTCTGCTCCGGTCGCCGGAGCGTCGTAGTCGGCATGCTGCAACCAGAGCTCGAGAGGCCCCCTCGGCGGCATCACGTCGGAGAAGAAGTGTGGGAAGTGGATCCAGGAACTTGGGGGCATCACCGCCCATAGCACGAGCTCGCGTCAGGAGTCCGTGGCATGGACTCCAGGAGCGACGGCGCTCGTCGCCGCAGCGCGTCGACCTTGGCCGCGGTGCGCGCGCCGACGCCCGTTGCCCCTTCCTCCCGAGCCCCCAGCTTGGGCGTACAAGGGCAGCGGGTACCCAGGAGGAGGCCGCTCGTACCAAGGCCTCGTCACCACCTGCAACGCCGCGGCATCACGGCGATGAACTGGCCTCTTCTTTGGCCGAAGCAGCACCGGCGCGTCGAGGGGAATCTTTCCCTTCTCATCAGCTGAGAATCTCCGGATCGGCACCATTGAAGTTGTTGCTAACAGTGGAGCAGAGGAGGAAGAAGCGAGCGGAATGGGAAGAGATGGGCGACGGGGGCTCCGCCCCCTCCCTCATTTATAGCAGGGGAAGGCCAACCAGCGCCCCCCACGATCACAGGTAATGATGGTTTTCCTTGCATGTCGCAGGGACTTGTCAAGTCGAGCAGTTGCCGAGGCAGCATGGGGAAGCGGAGACGCCCACGTCCAATCAACCGCCACGCGTCGACCAAGGCCGCAGGCTTTTGGGGACGGCGGCGCTCCGCGCTTGACCTTTGGCTTCGCCTCGAAGCCAAGCCCGAGCGCGCCTTGGGCCCGGGGGCTACTGTCGGTGTTCTGGGAACGGGGGTCCCCAGACTTGCCTGCCTGCGGCCCACGGCGTGGCTATGCGAGCAGGCCTGTACGGCCCATCTTCATCGACAAGGCATTCAAGACCCTCGCGAGGGGCCAAGCCTCGCGGGGCGAACGACCCAAGACCTCCTCAGGAGCGGCCACGTTCGGCAGGCTCACGAGGGGCGGAGAGATCAAGGCAAGGCAAACCTCGCGAGGACTTCGTGACGTGAGCCATGACGATCGACACCAGGCGGGCGCCAGCGCGCGTAGCGTCCTTGTTTCCTCTTTGGTGCTCAGGAGGCAGGCGCATGCGCGGAGTACCGAGGCGTCAAGCAAAGGTTTCCATATCAGTGCAACAAAACCAAGACCATGAGGCCAGCAAGACGGAGGTCACCGTGGAGCCCAAGACGGCGTCACCACCAGAGTCTTTCGCAGGCGAAGACTACTTTTGTCAGGATAAGCTGTACTAGTTGTCCCCTTTCAAATTGGTTGCCGTTGTTGGCTCCCTAACCGCTCAATATTTGGGAAGAGGACACGGGCCTATATAAGTAGAACTAGCCGCCACAGTAGGGGCATCTCATCAGATCTAGAGCCAATCCCTAGCCACACACCAAACACAAGAACACCTCAACCTCAGGAGGCAGTTCTTTCCCTTGTACTGTTCATCATCAGCCCAAGAGGCAATCCACCACCACCACACTGGAGTAGGGTATTACACCACAACGGTGGCCCAAACCAGTATAAATCTCGTGTCTTTTTGTGTTGCGAGTTCGTCGAGTTCGTCCGCGAGATCTTAGCGAGCTAGGGCGTGGATCGGTAGGAGGGAAAGAACTTCGCGCGCACCCCAGAGTTCGAACCATAAGGGTTTTGCCGGAACCCGTGATCCGACACCATCATCTACTTATTACTTCCCAGTGCCTTCCCCTAGGCCCAAATAATGGTGAAGTCTCATGTAGTCGACATTCACATAACACCACTAGAGGAAAGACAACATACATCTCATCAAAATATCGAATGAATACCAAATTCACATGATTACTTATAACAAGACTTCTCCCATGTCCTCAGGAACAAACGTAACTACTCACAAAACACATTAATGATCAAGATCAGAGGAGTATTAATTATCATTAAGGATCTGAAAATATAACCATCCACTGGATAAACCAACTAGCATCAACTACAAGGAGTAATCAACACTACTAGCAACCCACAGGTACCAATCTGAGGTTTTGGGACCAAGATCGAAAACAAGAGGTGAACTAGGGTTTGAGAGGAGATGGTGCTGGTGAAGATGTTGATGAAGATTGACCCCCTCTCGATGAGAGGATCGATGATGATGACGATGGCGATGATTTCCCCCTCCCGGAGGGATGTTTAACCGGCAGAACAGCTCCGCCAGAGCCCTAGATTGGTTCTGCCCAAGTTCCGCCTCGAGACGGCGGCGCTTCCTCCCGAAAGCTTCCTTCTGATTTTTTCCAGGTCAAAACACACCATATAGCCAAATATGGGCACCAGAGGCTTGCTAGGGGCCCACAAGGTCGGGGGCGCCCAGGGGGGTAGGGCGCACCCTCCACCCTTGTGGCTGGCTGTGGCCCCCCTCTGGTACTTTCTTCGCCCAATATTTTTTATATATTCCAAAAACATGCTCCTTGAAGTTTCAGGACTTTTGGAGTTGCGCAGTATAGGTCTCTAATATTTGCTCCTTTTCCAGTCCAGAATTCCAGCTGCCGGTATTTCTCCCTCTTCATGTAAACCTTATAAAATAAGAGAGAAAAGGCATAAGTATTGTGATATAACGTGTAATAATAGCCCATAATGCAATAAATATTGATATAAAAGCATGATGCAAAATGGACGTATCAGTTTACAAGAAAGAATCGTGTGGGATGTGATATAAAATATCTTGGCGCACTGTCTTGTCTGGCTTACGCAGGAAGCTTCGTCGTCTACAGTCCACCGCCCCCGCTTGAACCACACGTGCGCGCTAGTTTCTCAGTCTTTGAAGCAATTGCAATTTGTCATAACATCGAAAAGAGTCAATATAAGATCTTTTCAGCAAGTCCACATACTCAACTATCATTTAATCTTTCACAATTGCTAACACTCATGCGATACTTATGGGTTCAAAGATTCCATCGGACACAGAGAAAGATAGGGGCTTATTGTTTTTCCTCCCAACCTTTTACCTCAAGGGTAATGTCAACAATAATACTTTATGATAACCTACCTCCGGGAGGATATATATATATCCGGATCTCTCCAAGAATAGTGCTTGCGAAAGGAAAAGGTATAAAAAGGAAAGGTGATGATCACCATGACTCTTGTATAAGGGTAGAATATAAATGTAAAAGATAGGCCCTTCGCAGACGAAAGCAGATGTTGTCATGCGCTTTTATGGTTGGATGCACAAAATATTAATGCAAAAGAACGTCACTTTATATTGAAGCTTGTGATAAGGAACTTTATTATGCAGTCCATCGCTTTTATTTCTTCCGTATCACAAGTTCGTATAAAGCTTATTTTCTTCACACTAATAGATCATACATATTTAAAGATCAATTTTTATTGCTTGCACCGATGACAACTTACTTGAAGGATCTTACTCAATCCATAGTGATAACCCACAAGTGTAGGGAATCAATTCTAGCCTTTCTCGATAAGTAAGAGTGTCGAACCCAACGAGGGGCTAAAGGTAGAACAAATATTCCCTCAAGTTCTATCAACCACCGCTACAACTCTACGCACGCTTGACGTTCGCTTTACCTAGAACAAGTATGCAACTAGAAGTACTTTGTAGGTGTGATAGGATAGGTTTGCAAGATAATAAAGAGCATGTAAATAAAATCTAGGGGCTGTTTACATAAAGACACAACTAAGTTAGTTTTAGTAGAGAGCTTTTTGTCACAAGAAAGTTATTTGTCCCTAGGCAATCGATAATTAGACCGGTAATCATTATTGCAATTTTATATGAGGGAGAGGCATAAGCTAACATACTTTCTCTTCTTGGATCACATGCACTAATGATTGGAACTCTAGCAAGCATCCGCAACTACTAAAGATCATTAAGGTAAAACCCAACCATAGCATTAAAGTACCAAGTCCTCTTTATTCCCAAACGCCATAACCCACTTATCAGTGTTTTTGTTTCTATCACTCACGCAACACAGACAATAAGCAAACCATGAACATATTGTAAACCCTACAGCGGGGATCCCTCTCGCTTGCACGACATGGAGAGCACCATACGACAGCACCAATAATCAAACATGCAACTCAAACCAATCACGATCATCAATGAACCCATAGGACAAAACGGATCTACTCAAACATCATAGGATAGCCATACATCATTGGGAAATAATATATAGCATTGAGCACCATGTCTAAGTAGAGATTACAGCGGGTAAAATAGGGGTTACACCGCTGCATAGAGGGGGAGAGAGTTGGTGATGACAGCGGTGAAGTTGTTGGCGTAGATCGTTGTCACGATGATGGCCCCGGTGGTGTTCCGGCGCCACCGGGAGAGAGGGGGAGAGAGCCCCCCTTCTTCTTCTTCTTCTTCTTCTTCTTCTTCTTCTTCTTCTTCTTCTTCTTCTTCCTTGACCTTCCCCCTGGATGGGAGAAGGGTTTCCCCTTTGGTCCTTGGCTTTCATGGCGGCGGAGGGGCGGGAGCCCCTCCGAGATTGGATCTCTCTCTCTCTCTCTCTCTCTCTCTCTCTGTTTCATTCTGTTTCTGCGCTCCCAGATTCTGGCCTGTCACCGTTTCTTAAATTCCCAGAGATCCGTAACTCCGATTGGGCTGCAATTTTAACATGATTTTTATCCGGATATTAGCTTTCTTGCGCCACAAGAAGGGCACCAACTGCCTTACGGAGAGGACACAAGGACCAGGGGCGCGCCCTAACCCCTGGGGCACGCCCTCCGTCCTTGTGGGCCCCTCGGGCTTCGTCTCGCGTTGATTCTTTTTCCCAAAAATGACATATATTCCAAAAAAATCTTCATAAGTTTTTACCCCGTTTGGACTGTGTTTCATATGGATTTTCTGCAAAACCAAAAACATGCAACAAACAGGAACTGACACTTGCACTGGATCAATATGTTAGTCCCAAAAAATAGTATAAAAATTTGCCAAAAGTATGTAAAAGTTGTAGAATATTGGCATGGAACAATCAAAAATTACAGATACGACGGAGACATATCCGCATCCCCAAGCTTAATTCCTACTCATCCTCGAGTAGGTAAATGATAAAAAGATAATTTTTGATGTGGAATGCTACCTAGCATAATCTTGATCATATAATCTAATCATGGCATGAATATTAAGACACGAGTGATTCAAAGCAATAGTCTATCATTTGACATTAAGACAATAATACTTCAGGCATACTAATAAAGCAATCATGTCTTCTCAAAATAACATGGCCAAAGAAAGTTATCCCTACAAAATCATATAGTCTGGTATGCTCCATCTTCATCACACAAAGTATTTCATCATGCACAACCCCGATGACAAGCCAAGCAATTGTTTCATACTTTTAATGTTCTCAAGCCTTTTCAACTTTCACGCAACCCATGAGCGTGAGCCATGGATATAGCACTATAGGTGGAATAGAATATGATGGTGGAGATTGTGTGGAGAAGACAAAAAGGACGAAAGTCTCACATCGACCCGGCTAATCAACGGGCTATGGAGATGCCCATCAATTGATGTCAATGCAAGGAGTAGGGATTGCCATGCAACGGATGCACCAGAGCTACAAGTGTATGAAAGCTCAAACTGAAACTAAGTGGGTGTGCATCCAACTTGCTTGCTCATGAAGACCTCGGGCATTTGAGCAAGCCCATCATCGGAATATACAAGCCAAGTTCTATAATGAAAATTCCCACTAGTATATGAAAGTGATAACTCAAGAGACTCTCTGTATGAAGAACATGGTTATACTTTGAAGCACAAGTGTGGTAAAAGGATAGTACCATCGCCCCTTCTCTCTTTTTCTCTCTTTTTTTTGTTTTTTGGGCCCACTCTTTTTTTGGCCAATTTTATTTATTTTATTTTTATTTTTCGTCTGGAGTCTCATCCCGACTTGTGGGGGAATCATAGTCTCCATCATCCTTTCCTCACTGGGCCAATGCTCTAATAATGATGATCATCACACTTCTATTAACTTACAACTCAGTATTACAACTCGATATCTAGAACAAAGTATGACTCTATATGAATGCCTCTGGCAGTGTACCAGGATGTGCAATGATCTAGCATAGCAAAGATATCAAAAAACGGACAAGCCATGGAAATATCATGCTAGCTATCTTACGATCATGCAAAGCAATATGACAATGAACGCTCAAGTCATGTATATGATGATGATGGAAGTTGCATGGCAATATATCTCGGAATGGCTATGGAAATGCCATGATAGGTAGGTATGGTGGCTGTTTTGAGGAAGATATAAGGAGGCTTATGTGTGATAGAGCGCATCGTATCACGGGGTTTGGATGCACCGGCGAAGTTTGCACCAACTCTCGAGGTGAGAAAGGGCAATGCACGGTACCGAAGAGGCTAGCAATGATGGAAGGGTGAGAGTGCGTATAATCCATGGACTCAACATTAGTCATAAAGAACTCACATACTTATTGCAAAAATTTATTAGCTATCAAAACAAAGTACTACGCGCATGCTCCTAGGGGGATATATTGGTAGGAAAATACCATCACTCGTCCCTGACCGCCACTCATAAGGAGGACAATCAAAAATAAATCATGCTCCGACTTCATCACATAACGGTTCACCATACGTGCATGCTACGGGAATCACAAACCTTAACACAAGTATTTCTACCAATCCACAATTACTCACTAGCGTGACTCTGATATCACCATCTTTATATCGCAAAAGTATTGCAAGGAATCAAACATATCATATTCAGTGATCCACAAGCTTTATGTAGGATTTTATGACTAACCATGTGAATCACCAATTCCTGTCAACTCTCTAAATAGATATAAGTGAAGCAAGAGAGTTTAATTCTTTCTACAAAAGATATTCCCACGCTCTAACAAATATAAGTGAAGCAAAAGAGCATTCTAGAAATGGCAGTTTTCTATGTGTAGAGAAACAGGCAATCCAAACTTCAAATGATATAAGTGAAGCACATGAAGCATTCTATAAAGTCATACTCAAAAGATATAAGTGAAGTGAAAAGAGAATTCTATAAATCAACCAAGGACTATCTCATACCAGCATGATGCATTACTAAAATAAAAATAAAAGGGTAGACGACGCTCCAAGATTTACGCTTATCATGTGATGAATAAAAATATAGCTTCAAGTAAAATTACCGATGATCGTTAAAAGAAAGAGGGGATGCCTTCCGGGGCATCCCCAAGCTTAGTTGCTTGGGAGTCCTTGAATATTACCTTGGCGTGCCTCGGACATTCCCAGGCTTAGGCTCTTGCCACTCCTTATTCCTTCATCCATCGTGATCTCACCCAAAACTTGAAAACATCAATCACACAAAACTTAACAAAACCCTCATGAGATCCGTTAGTATAATAAAACAAATCACCACTTAAAGTACTATTGCAAACTCATTCATATTTTATTTTTTCATTGTAGCTACTGCATTATAACTTCTCTATGGCTTATACCACCGATAAAATCGATAGTTTCATCAAAACTAGCAAAACAATGCATCAAAAACAGAATCTGTCTTAAACAGGACAGTCTGTAGTAATCTGAACATCAAACATACTTATGTAACTCCAAAAATTCTGAAAATTTAGGAAAAAAAATAAACAATTTGTATAGAAGTACTGTGCAAAAAGTTTTAGAAGCATTTGACTTTCCAGTAAAAAATGTAAAATCACGCACTACAGCCAAAGTTTCTGTTTTTACACCGCACATACCAAACAAGCAATCTAATCATCCTAAAGGCAAATCTTGGCACATTATTTTTATAATACAATGGATTTGTACAAGGAGATAATTATTTTTGTTGAAAAGTTTCTGTAATCAAGGTTCAAAAAGTTTCCATGGGCATGAACAATGTTCAAGGCTAGCTCCCACTTCAAGAATGCTCGTCTTTCTCACTTTCACTTTTCTTTTTGAAAAGGTTTTAGGTTCCCCTCTTTATTTTTTGTTTTTAAACTATTTAAAAGCACTCAACATAAATAAATGACTCTATAAAACTTTCGGGTTATCTCCCTGGCAGCGCTTTCTTTAAAGCCATTAAGCTTCACATATAGTGCTCAAGTAATGGATCCACCGGGATCCCAAGGTATATCAAAGCCAATTTTAATTAACAATGATTTGTAATTTAGTAGTGAGCACAAAGTAACATATATCATGTAATGACAAATTCTAACTCTCTTCCTATGCATCGGCATGTCATTAAAGAACAATTCGTGCACACAAAGTAAAGGCCAATGCATAGTATAAACAGTTTCTTGCAATTTTATCGTATTGGAAGCATAGAGAGACGGAGATGTAGTTCCTCTCTCATAATAATTGCAAGTAGGAGCAGCCAGCACATGCATATTATATTTATCAAAATCATCGTGTGCAATAGTAGAACGCAGCCCATCAATATAATCCTTATAAGAGCAAACTTCTCCGATATAGTGTTGTTGGGAGAATTCAAAAAGATAATAGGACTATCATGCGTAGGTGCAATGGCAACAATTTCATTCATAACATAACGAACTATAGCAAGTTCATCTCCATAAGCATAACTTATATTGGCATCATCGCCACAAGCATAGCAAGCATCAATTTCATCAAAAAGGGATATTTCAAACAAATCAAAGGGATCATAGCAATTATCATAGCAATCATCATTTGGTAAGCACGAAGGGAAATTAAACAATGTATGAGTTGAATAGTTACTCTCATTAGAAGGTGGGCACGGGTAGCTAATCCGCTCATCCTCCTTTTGTTCTTCGCTCTCCTCGTCATCTTTTTCATCTAATGAGCTCACGGTTTCAGCAATTTCTTCTTCCATAGATTCCTGTAAAATATTAGTCTCTTCTTGGACAGCGGAGACTTTCTCAAAAAACACATCAATATCGGAATTGTATTCATAATTCTTATAGCAATATTTAAGTATAGTAGAATTTTCAGGTATGTAAACAGCATCATCAAGATTTTCATACTTTTTAAACAAAGATTCAATTTCATAAGCACCCATAAAAGCAACAAATACTTCTATTCGTTCCACGTCATAGTAATCATATATACTATTGTAAGAAGCCAAGGTTTTATTATCTTTAAATTTACATGAAAAGGGAAGGTGTGGAGCCTTCATCTTAGAGCAACAAGTATAATCATATCTCAAGCATAGTTCCCGAGCATACCAATGCAACACATGAATTTTATCCCATAATAGTTTTCCTTTTTGTGTCAAGCGATAATCCCTAAAGTATTCACGTTGATCCAACGTGTCTCGCATTATATAATTGAATGGGGTTTTCTCAGGATTATTAAAGTAGTGCATAATATCTTTCACATAATAATCATCGAGGGTTTTAGGAGGTTCCCCATCTGCATGAGTAGCAAGTACTAATAGATCTTACATATTTCTTCCGTATCACAAGTTTGTATAAAGCTTATTTTCTTCACACTAATAGATCATACATATTTAAAGAGCAATTTTTATTGCTTGCACTGATGACAACTTACTTGAAGGATCTTACTCAATCCATAGTGATAACCCACAAGTATAGGGAATCAATTGTAGCCTCTCTCTCGATAAGTAAGAGTGTCGAACCCAACGAGGAGCTAAAGGTAGAACAAATATTCCCTCAAGTTCTATCGACCACCGATACAACTCTACGTACGCTTGACGTTCGCTTTACCTAGAAAAAGTATGAAACTAGAAGTACTTTGTAGGTGTGATAGGAGGCTTGCAAGATAATAAAGAGCATGTAAATAAAATCTAGGGGCTCTTTAGATAAAGACACAACTAAGTTAGTTTTAGTAGAGACCTTTTTGTCACAAGAGAGTTATTTGTCCCTAGGAAATCGATAACTAGACCAGTAATCATTATTGCAATTTTATATGAGGGAGAGGCATAAGCTAACATACTTTCTATTCTCGGATCATACACACTTATGATAGGAACTCTAGCAAACATCCCAGTCAAAAAAACTCTAGTAAGCATCCGCAACTACTAAAGATCATTAAGGTAAAACCCAACCATAGCATTAAAGTATCAAGTCCTCTTTATTCCCATATGCCATAACCCACTTATCCGTGTTTGTGTTTCTATCACTCACGCAATGCAGACAATAAGCAAACCATGAACATATTGCAAACCCTACAACGGGGATCCCTCATGCTTGCGCGACACAGAGAGCACCATAGAACAGCACCAATAATAAAACATGCAACTCAAACCAATACGATCATCAATGAACCCATAGGACAAAATGGATCTACTCAAACATCATAGGATAGCCATACATCATTGGAAAATAATATATAGCATTGAGCACCATGTTTAAGTAGAGATTACAGCAGGTAAACGAGGGGTTACACCACTGCATAGAGGGGGAGAGAGTTGTGATGACGGCGGTGAAGTTGTTGGCGTAGATCGTTGTCGCGATGATGGTCCCGGCGGCATTCCGTCGCCACCGGGAGAGAGGGGGAGAGAGCCCTCCCTTCTTCTTCTTCTTCCTTGACCTTCCCCCTAGATGGGAGAAGGGTTTCCCCTCTGGTCCTTGGCTTCCTTGGCGGCGGAGGGAGGGAGCTCCTCCGAGATTGGATCTCTCTCTCTCTCTCTCTCTCTCTCTCTCTCTCTCTCTCTCTCTCTCTCTCTCTCTCTCTCTCTCTCTCTCTGTTTCCTTCTGTTTTTGCGCTCCCAGATTCTGGCCTTTCACCGTTTCTTAAATTCCCGGAGATCCGTAACTCCGATTGGGATGAAATTTTAACACGATTTTTATCCGGATATTAGCTTTCTTGCACCACAAGAAGGGCACCAACTGCCTTACGGAGTGTCCACAAGGACCAGGGGCACGCCCTACCCCTTGGGGCACGCCCTCCATCCTTGTGGGCCCCTCGGGCATCGTCTCGCATTGATTCTTTTTCCCAAAAATCACATATATTCCAAAAAAATCTCTATAAGTTTTTATCTCGTTTGGACTGTGTTTGATATGGATTTTCTGCGAAACAAAAAACATGCAACAAACAGGAACTGGCACTGGGCACTCGATCAAGATGTTAGTCCCAAAAAATAGTTTAAAAGGTTGCCAAAAGTATGTTTGTTGTAGAATATTGGCATGGAACAATCAAAAATTATAGATACGGCGGAGACGTATCACATAGGTAGGTATGGTGGACTCTCATGGCAAAACTAGGTTTAGGGATGTTTGGAAGCACAAGTAGTATCTCTACTTGGTGCAAAGAATTTGGCTAGCATGAGAGGGAAAGGCAAGCTCAACATGTTGGATGATCCATGACAATATAACTTCTATTCGGATATAAGAAAATATAACCTATTATGTTGTCTTCCTTGTCCAACATCAACCTTTTAGCATGTCATATATTAATGAGTGCTCACAAGTACAAAAGATGTCCAAGATAGTATATTTATATGTGAAGTCAATACTCTCCATAAGATCAATGACCAAAACTCTATTCGTCAACTCTCAACAACTTTTATTCAACATACTCTTTATATGTGAAGTCAATACTCTCCATAAGATCAATATATGATCTTTTTATTCTTATTTAGTTTCCTCAAGATCATAGCAAGAAAGCAAAGCCCTCAACTCAAAACTACTCTTTATTATATATATCTCAAGGACTCGATTACATAGAGGGAACATAAAGCAAAACTCAAGGCTAGATCGTACTAAAACTTTATTCTACTAGATCAAGACATAACCAAAAGGATGGAACAAAGAAAAGTAATAAAGATAAAGATGAAGATGTGATGGTGATACGATACCTGGGCACCCCCAAGCTTGGTAGTTGCCAAGGGGAGTGCCCATACCCATGTACTTAGATCTCTTTCTTCGGAGGTGGTGATGATGGAGTTGTTGATGAAGTCGTGTCACACATCGAGCGTAGGAGATTCTCCAATTTGCGAATAATGCCCTTGAGTGTGGAGATGTACTCTTGCAACGGAATATTTTCACGAGTGGGATACTTGTTTTGCACACGAACTATTTCAATGATCTTGAAAGCTTCAATTTCAGTAGGAGTGAGATCATCGTAGTGAGGTTGAAGGATGTCTTCTTCTTCGGCTGCCGAAGCTTGATCTTCCGCGGCCTTCTTGATTTTATCATCCTCGTTGATTTTCCCGAGTTCTTCTTGCTTCATCTCTATCTTCATCAGCCACGCATCATCGCCTGCATTGTTGGAGGAGGGGGACGACATGATTCCTGGCCTTGAAAACTTTGGCAGAAAATCGATCAAAACAAAAACAGGAGATATTTGTGTGGTACGGTGGTCAAAACCTTCGGGAGATTATATAATGAATTTTTACCAACCAAAAGAAGTATTGTGCAACAAAACGGAGTCCGGAGGGCACACAAGGTGGCCACAAGGACGGGGGGCGCGCCCAGGGGATAGGGCGCGCCCTCCACCCTTACGGTGGCCTCATGTCTCCTTCGGAATAATTTTAATTTTCCTAATTTTTAAATATTCCAAAACGGAGAAAAACTATCATTGGAAACGTTTTGGAGTCGGTTTACTTACCGTACCACATACCTATTCCTTTTCGGAGTCTGAAACGTTCTGGAAAGTGTCCCTTATGTACTCCTCCGGTGTTACGGTATTAATTATATTGGTCTCAACATTTATGGGAGTACATGAGATATAGTGTTTAATTCTTTGACCGTCTACCATCTTCGGATTTGTGCCTTCGGCATTGTTGATTTTTACGGCACCGGAACGATAGACCTCCTCGATGATGTAAAGGCCTTCCCATTTAGAGAGAAGCTTTCCTGCAAAAAATCTTAAACGAGAGTTGTATAGCAAAACATGATCACCTATATTAAACTCACGCTTTTGTATCCTTTTATCATGCCATCTTTTAACTTTTTCTTTAAACAACTTGGCATTTTCATAGGCCTGGGTTCTCCACTCATCAAGCGAGCTAATGTCAAATAACCTCTTCTCAGTGGAAAGTTTAAAATCATAGTTGAGCTCTTTAATAGCCCAATATGCCTTATGTTCTAGCTCAAGAGGTAAGTGACATGCTTTTCACTACAAAAAAAGACACATCTGTGACATTTTGGGCCGAACGAATTTTTGTCTGGCATGCTTATGACACTTCTATGACGATAATTGTGACAAAACACAGTATCATCATAGATGTGGTGGGCTCCTACTTCTGTGACAAAAAATCATGATAGAAAATGGGCTTTTCGTCCTGGGCGGGCCAGAGACACAACTGCATGACATTCTTTGGGTCGTCCATGAAGGAAAAAACCATGGTAGAAGCGAGGGCGAGGAAAATATCAGGGAGTTCCCGGTTACGGTGGGTGGTTGTACATGTAGACTCGTGATACCCATCTGAAATCTTGTTGTGCCGTGTAGTTTCCCACGCTTTGTATTCTTTCAGTGCTGCTTTGTCTTGAACTGATATGATTTGAACCGTGTCTCTATTTTGATTTGGCAAGACAATGCAGTGACCATAGGACATAGATATATGTTTGTTTGATGCTTTTATTATGTACTACTTGGCAATAGAAGACTTGGTAGTTTAATCCTGTCCACCTTACTAATGAACTGGTTCACCGAAATGAGTTTCATATACTAGTACATGCTAAACCTGTTATGTGGCTGCTTGTTTCTTCTTTTAGAATGCTGAGAGAATATTGGGGAAGAGTGCCTTATTAAGCAGTGGTAAAGGAAGTAATGCAGATAAGGTTCAGGATAGTGAGACATCCTTGTTGGTCTCCAACAAAGCTGATAAAACAGCTAAGGAAAACTATCTTGAAGACAGTGAGACAACCCCAAAGTCCTGTCTTGGTTTAGTGTTTGAGTTACTGGCCACTACCGCTTGCACAAGCTATTCAAACTCATTGTCTGAATCAGTTCGGTTTCTTGAGTCTCAACTACAAGCTGAAAGACATCGATCAGATGTGCTGCGACAAGAAGCGGAAGGACTGCGGAAGTCCTTGGAGCATTCAGATGCATACTTTCTGGTGCAACAACAAGCATTGGAGGATTTTAGCGCCAAACAGGACAAAGCTAATAAGATTACTAAGCTTATTGCCAGCATGGAGGACACCCAGGATGACGTTTCTTGAGCTCTTCTGAAGTTGTTTCAGTTATGGACTTGTTTTGTTGCCGCGTTTATTTGCACTGGTGGCCAATTTTGACGGCCAGTGTATGTAATATGATGCTTTGTTCCCTATATTTGCACTGGTGGCGAACTTTGATGCCCAGTGGATGTAATATGTGTAATAGCCGTAATAGCCTAGCGTTAGTTCCTTGCTTATTTATTTCCTTATTGTCTTGTTTAGTTGTTTGCTTGTAGTCACTGTAGTTCTTTTTCCGCGTTTTTCTAGTGGCCACAATAAACTAGGCCACAATAACCATGGCAACACATGGACTGTTGTGACCATGGTCCTGCTACCTGCTGTAGTGACCATGGCCCTCCACGGGTTGTACAATCCATGGGCCTTCCATGGGCCGTAGGATCCATGGGCCTTCTACGGGCCGTAGGATCCATGAGCCATCTACGGGTCGGCTCATCAATGGGCCTTCTACGGGCCGTATAATCGTTTCGCCAAACATGGGTCGTACTATTCGTGGACCAATGATGGACCGCAAAATGGGTCGTAAATGGGCTAGAGTGGAAATCGTCTGTTTTATGGCCCGGCCATAACGGGCCGTTAATAGGCCGTAATTGATGACGCTACGAAAACAGCCCAACGTGTTAACGGGACACAAGCAGGCCGACTGTAACCACGACTGAATTTGGCCCACAAGCTGAACAGGCCAGTAACGGACCGTAAGTAATCAAATTCTGGAAATGAGCCCAAGAATAAATGGGCTCTTAGAAGGCCAAAAGTTAACACAGGCTGGAAACGGCCGACGAACTAATGGGCCGTCAATGGGTATAAAGCGATACACTCTTCATTACGAGCCAGTTTCACCATGGGTCGTTAATGGGCTAAGATTTACAAAGGGCCTCATATGGGCAGAAAGACGTCATGGGCCATACATGGGTCAAAAGTTACAACGGGCTGGAATCATACTGGACGGCCCAGATGATGCTACTCGGCCTAATTCAGGTAAGCCATAACAGGTCGTGAACTAGCGGGCTGTAAATGGGCTATATGCTAACAAGCCGTTAACAGGCTTTCTGTGGGCCGGCCCGCTACCTCTTTAACCAAGTGAAACGGGCCGGCCTTTTCACCGGAATGTGCCTCTGTTGGGCCGTGCCACGTGTCGATGTATCATAGGCGCCTCCTGTCCAATGAGTGGATGACATCTTTCCCAACAGTGAGCCAACACGTGTTTCCTCCGGCCAATGAGAATTTTACACGTGGAAAATCCCCATTGGTCCGGGCTGTTAACGAGTTATCAGATCCAAAACCGGACCCGATAGCTTAATGACGACCCGTTATGGTGGATGCCACGTGTCGGTCACGCTTGACGAAAGCACTTCCATGACGCGCCATTTATCGTCATGGAAGTGGACACTTCTGTGATGATAATTTTGGTAATGTCATGGAACACTTCTACGACAGCACAGGTATGACTATCTTGATTCTGTCATAAAATCTTCATGGATGTACATGCATGACAGAAAACGTGACCTACTGTGACAAACACGTATCATCACGGAAGTGTATTTTTCGTAGTGTTTCCATAAACCATTTTATACGGAGACATACCCATAGGATTCTTATAAGCAGTTCTATAAGCCCACAAAGCATCATCAAGTTTCTTAGACAAATTCTTTCTAGATCTATTAACAGTCTTTTGCAAAATTAATTTGATCTCTCTATTCCACAATTCTACTTGACCACTAGACTGAGAATGATCAGGAGATGCAATTCCATGATTAACATCATACTTAGCAAGCATTTTACGAAAAGCACCATGAATAAAATGTGAACCACCATCAGTCATTAAATATCTGGGGACTCCAAACCTCGAAAAAATAACTTCTTTAAGCATCTTAATAAAAGTGTTATAATCAGCACTACTAGTTGGAATAGCTTCCACCCACTTAGTAACGTAATCAACAACAACTAAAATATGTGTATACCCATTAGAGGAAGGAAAAGGTTCCAAGCCCCAAACATCAAATGGTTCAATAACAAGTGAATAGTTCATTGGCATTTCCTGACGACTACTAATATTACCAATTCTCTGGCATTCATCACAAGATAAGACAAACTTATTGGCATCCTTAAAGAGAGTGGGCCAATAGAAACCAGATTGGGATACCTTATGTGCAGTTCTATCTCCAGCGTGGTGTCCTCCGTAAGACTCGGAGTGGCACTTGCGTAGGATCTATTCCTGTTCATGCTCAGGTACACAACGTCTAATAACACCATCTACTCCTTCTTTATAAAGGTGTGGGTCATCCCAGAAGTAATGTCTTAAATCATAGAAAAACTTTTTCTTTTGCTGGTATGTGAAACTAGGTGGTATAAATTTAGCAATAATTTAATTAGCATAATCAGCATACCATGGAGTATTATGAGAGGCATTTATAACATTTAATTGTTCATCAGGAAAGCTATCATCAATAGGCAGTGGGTCATCAAGAACATTTTCTAACCTAGACAAGTTGTCAGCAACGGGGTTCTCAGCTCCCTTTCTATCAATAATATGCAAATCAAATTCTTGTAGCAAGAGAACCCATCTAATAAGTCTAGGTTTAGCATCTTTCTTTTCCATAAGATATTTAATAGCAGCGTGATCGGTGTGAACAGTTACTTTGCAGTCAACAATATAAGGTCTGAACTTATCACATGCAAATACAACTGCTAAAAATTATTTTTCAGTGGTAGCATAATTTCTCTGGACACTGTCTAGAGTCTTATTAGCATACTGAATAACATTTAATTTCTTATCAATTCTTTGTCCTAGAACAGCACCAACAGCATAATCACTAGCATCACACATAATTTCGAAGGGTAAATTCCAATTAGGTGGCTGAACAATAGGTGCAGAAATCAAGGATTTCTTAAGTATTTCAAAGGCTTCTACACAATCATCATCAAAAACAAAAGGAACATCTTTTGCAAGAGATTAGTGAGAGGCCTAGAAATTTTAGAGAAGTCTTTAATAAACCTCCTATAGAAACCAGCATGACCAAGGAAACTTCTTATACCTTTGATATCTATAGGGCACGGCATCTTTTCAATAGCATCTACTTTAGTTTTATCAACTTCAATACCTCTTTCAGAAATTTTATGCCCCAAGACAATACCTTCATTAACCATAAAGTGGCACTTCTCCCAATTCAATATAAGATTAGTTTCTTCACATCTCTACAAAACTCGATCAAGGTTGCTTAAGCAATCATCAAAAGAAGTTCCGTAAACGGAGAATTCATCCATGAAAATCTCAACAATCTCTTCACAAAAGTCAGAGAATATAGCAGTCATACATCTTTGAAAGGTAGCAGGTGCATTGCATAAACCAAAAGGCATACGTATATAAGCAAAGGTACCGAAAGGCCAAGTAAAAGTGGTTTTCTCTTGATCATCTTTTGACATAGGTATTTGAGAGAAACCAGAATAACCATCTAGAAAGCAAAAATGTGTATGCTTTGATAATCTTTCTAGCATTTGATAAATAAAAGGTAGAGGGTAATGATCTTTTCTATTAGCTTTATTTAATTTGCGAAAATCAATTACCATTCTATAACCTGTAACAATTCTTTGAGGAATCAATTCATTCTTATCATTAGGAACAATAGTAATACTTCCCTTCTGAGAGACACAATGAACAAGACTTACCCATTGACTATCAGCAAAGCAATAGGATAAATTATAACTGCCTCCAGAAGCTTTAGTATTTCATTTCTTACCACTTCTTTCATCTTAGGATTTAATCGTCGTTGATGCTCAACAACCGGTTTAGCGTCTTTCTCCAATTTAATTTTGTGCTGACATAGAGTGGGGCTAATGCCCTTAAGATCATCAAGAGTATATCCAATAGCGGCACGGTGCTTCTTCGGAGTTTTCAATAATATCTTTTCTTCATGCTCTAAACGGTTAGCACTAATAATAACAGGATATATCTTCTTTTCATCAAGATAAGCATATTTCAGAGTATCAGGTAATTGTTTAAGCTCAAACACGGGATCTCCCTTAGGTGGAGGAGGATCCCCAAGGATTTCAACAGGAAAATTGTGTTTCAAAATAGGTCCTCGATTAAAGAATACTTCATCTATTTCCCTTCTTTCATTCATAAACATATCATTTTCATGGTCTCGCAAATATTGTTCTAAAGGATCATTAGGAGGCACTGCAATAGAAGATAGACCAATAATTTCATCCTTGCCAGGCAATTCTTTGTCATGGGGTTGTCTACGAAATTTAGAGAAATTAAAATCATGAGACATATCCCCCAAACCAACAGTAACAATATCTTTCTCGCAATCTATCTTAGAATTAATAGTATTTAGGAAAGGTCTACCAAATATAATGGGACAAAAATTATCTTGTGGGGAAGCAACACAAGAAAATCAGTAGGATATTTTATCTTCCCACACAAGACTTCAACATCTCTAACAATCCCAATTGGTGATATGGTATCTCTATTATTAAGCTTAATAGTAACATCAATGTCTTCTATCTTAGCAGGTGCAATATCATTCATAATTTCTCTATATAATGTATAAGGAATTGCACTTACACTAGCACCCACATCACATAAGCCATGATAACAATGATCTCCCATTTTAACAGAAACAACAGGCATGCCAACAACAGGTCTATGTTTATCTTTCATATCGGGTTTGGCAATTCTAGCAGCTTCATCACAGAAATAAATAACATGCCCATCAACATTATCAACCAAAAGATCTTTAACCATAGAAATAGTAGGTTCAACTTTAATTTTCTCAGGGCGTGTAGGTGTTTTAGTATAACTCCTACGAACCACGGTTGAAGCTTTATCATGATCCTTTATTCTAACAGGGAATGGTGGTTTCTCAATATAAGCAGTAGGAACAATAGGATAAACATTATAAGTAATAGTTTCTTCTTCAACTTTAATAGGTTCTACTACTTTAACTTCAATGGGAGGATGATATTTAAACCACTTCTCCTTAGGGAGATAAACTTGAGTAGCAAAGGATTCACAAAAAGAGGCTACTATCTCAGAGTCAAGTCCATATTTAGTGCTAAAATCATGAAAAGAATATGTATCCATAAAAGATTTAACATAATAAAACTTAAGGTTTATACTTGACTCTTTACCTTAGTTGAGTTCCCAATCTAAAGAGTTGTGTTTAGTTCTTTCCAATAAATCCCATTTGAAATCAATATCCTTCTTCATATAGGAACCAGTACAAGAAGTATCGAGCATGGATCGATCATTATGAGAAAGCCGAGCATAAAAAATTTGAATAGTAATTTCTCTTTAGAGCTCATGGTTGGGGCATGAATATAACATTGACTTAAGCCTCCCCCAAGATTGAGCGATACTTTCTCCTTCACGAGGCCAAAAATTATTTATATAATTCCGATCACGATGAACCAGATGCATAGGATAAAACTTCTGATGAAATTCCAATTTCAATCAGTTGTAGTTCCATGATCTAATATCATCCAATATCCTATACCATGTCAATGCCTTTCCCTTCAAAGATAAAGGGAAGACCTTCTTCTTGACAACATCCTCGGGCATACCTACAAGCTTAAATAATCCACAAACTTCATCCACATAAATTAGGTGCATATCAGGATGTAATGTTCCATCTCCTGTATGAGGATTAGCTAGCAGTTTCTCTATCATACCCGAAGGAATTTCATAATAAATATTTTCAATAGGTGCAGTAGGTTGAGGAGCAACTCTTTGCTCTTTCGGTCGAGGTGAAGATACCTCGAACAAGCCCCTCAAAGGATTATTTTCCATAGTAACAAGTGACAGTAAATTTCAGCACACTATATAATTGTTTCCTTACCAAAGGCTCTTCACTCCCCGGCAACGGCGCTAGAATAGAGTCTTGATGACCCACAAGTATAGGGGATCTATCGTAGTCCTTTCGATAAGTAAGAGTGTCGAACCCAACGAGGAGCAGAAGGAAATGACAAGTGGTTTTCAGCAAGGTATTCTTTGCAAGCGCTGAAATTATCAATAACAGATAGTTTTGTGATAAGATAAATTGTAACGGGTAATAAGTAATAAAAGTAAACAAGGTGCAACAAGGTGGCCCAATCCTTTTTGTAGCAAAGGACAAGCCTGGACGAACTCTTACATAAAGCAAAGCGCTCCCGAGGACACATGAGAATTGTTGTCAAGCTAGTTTTCATCATGCTCATATGATTCACGTTCGTTACTTTGATAGTTTGATATGTGGGTGGACCGGTGCTTGGGTGCTACCCTTCCTTGGACATGCCTCCCACTTATGATTAACCCCTCTCGCAAGCATCCGCAACTACAAAAGAAGTATGAAGGTAAACCTAACCATAGCATGAAACATATGGAAACCACTTGTTAGGTACATCAGGCAATTCATATCTAGGGGGAGAATCTTCATCATCACTTTCATCAATATTGTCAGTTTCAATAATTTCATTCTCTCTAGCCCTAGCAAGTTGTTCATCAAGAAATTCACCTAGTGGCACAGTATTATCAAGCATAGAAGTAGTTTCATCATAAGTATCATGCATAGCAGAAGTGGCATCATCAATAACATTCGACATATCAGAATTAATAGCAGAAGCAGGTTTAGGTGTCGCAAGTTTACTCAAAACAGAAGGAGAATCAAGTGCAGAGCTAGATGGCAGTTCCTTACCTCCCCTCGTAGTTGAGGGATAAATTTTGGTTTTCTCGTCTTTCAAGTTCCTCATAGTGATCAGCAGATATAAATCCCAAGTGACTCAAAAAATAGAGCTATGCTCCCCGGCAACGGCGCCAGAAAATAGTCTTGATAACCCACAAGTATAGGGGATCGCAACAGTTTTCGAGGGTAGAGTATTCAACCCAAATTTATTGATTCGACACAAGGGGAGCCAAAGAATATTCTCAAGTATTAGCAGTTGAGTTGTCAATTCAACCACACCTGGATAACTTAATATCTGCAGCAAAGTATTTAGTAGCAAAGTAGTATGGAAGTAACGGTAACGATGGCAAAAGTAACAGCAGCAGTTTTGTAGTAATTGTAACAGTGGCAACGGTAAAGTAACTAAGCAAAGATCAATATGTGAAAAGCTCGTAGGCATTGGATCAGTGATGGATAATTATGTCGGATGCGATTCCTCATGCAATAGTTATAACATAGGGTGACAAAGAACTAGCTCCAATTCATCAATGTAACGTAGGCATGTATTTCGAATATAGTCATACGTGCTTATGGAAAAGAACTTGCATGACATCTTTTGTCCTACCCTCCCGTGGCAGCGGGGTCCTATTGAAAACTAAGGGATATTAAGGCCTCCTTTTAATAGAGTACCGGACCAAAACATTAACACTTAGTGAATACGCGAACTCTTCAAACTACGGTCATCACCGGGAGTGGTTCCGATTATTGTCACTTCGGGGTTACCGGATCATAACACATAGTAGGTGACTATTGACTTGCAAGATAGGATCAAGAACTCACATATATTCATGAAAACATAATAGGTTCAGATCTGAAATCATGGCCCTCGGGCCCTAATTACAAGCATTAAGCATAGCAAAGTCATAGCAACATCAATCTCAGAACATAATGGATACTAGGGATCAAACCCTAACAAAAATACCTCGATTACATGATAAATCTCATCCAACCCATCACCGTCTAGCAAGCCTACGATGGAATTACTCACGCACGGGGGTGAGCATCATGAAATTGGTGATGGAGGAAGGTTGATGATGACGATGGTGCCGGATTCCCCTCTCCGGAGCCCCGAACGGACTCCAGATCAGCCCTCCCAAGAGAGATTAGGGCTTGGCGGCGGCTCCGTATTGTAAAACGCGATGAATCCTTCTCTCTGTTTTTCTCTCCGAACGTGAAAATATAGAGTTGGAGTTGAGGTCGGTGGAGCACCAGGGGGCCCACGAGGCAGGGGGCGCGCCCCCACCCTCGTGGACAGGGTGTGGGCCCCTGGTCTTGATTCTTTCGCCAGTATTTTTTATTAATTACAATATTCTCCGTGAAGTTTCGGGTCATTCCGAGAACTTTTATTTCTGCACAAAAATAACACCATGGCAATTCTGCTGAAAACAACATCAGCCCGGGTTAGTTCCATTCAAATCATGCAAGTTAGAGTCCAAAACAAGGGCAAAAGTGTTTGGAAAAGTAGATACGATGGAGATGTGTCACGCATAAACTAGGGTTTAAGCTTCTGTCACTCTAGCAAGCCATCATCTACTTATTACTTCCCAATGCCTTCCCCTAGGCCCAAATAATGGTGAAGTGCCATGTAGTTGACGTTCACATAACATCACTAGAGTAAAGACAACATACATCTCATCAAAATATCGAACGAATACCAAATTCACATGATTGCTTATAACAAGACTTCTACCATGCCCTCAGGAACAAACATAAATACTCACAAAACATATTAATGATCAAGATCAGAGGAGTATTAATTATCATTAAGAATCTGAAAATATAATCTTCCACCAGATAAACCAACTAGCATCAACTACAAGGAGTAATCAACACTACTACCAACCAACAGGTACCAATCTGAGGTTTTGGGACCAAGATCGAATACAAGAGATGAACTAGGGTTTGAGAGGAGATGGTGCTGATGAAGATTGACCCCCTCTCGATGTGAGAATCGATAGTTATGACGATGGCGATGATTTCCCCCTCCCAGAGGGATGTTTCCCCGACAGAACAGCTCCGCCGGTGCCTGATACGTCTCCAACGTATCTATAATTTATGAAGTATTCATGATATTTTATTATCATTCTTGGATGTTTTACAATCATTTTATAGCAGCTTTATATCATTTTTGGGAACTAACCCAGACTGACACTGTTTTCAGCAGAACTAACGTCGTGTTGTTTTTTTGTGCGGAAATGAAAGTTCTCCATATAAGCTGAAACTTTTTGACAATTTTTTTTGGATCAAAAGAGACCCCTGAAGCTTCGTGGGAGGGCCAGAAGAGCCACGAGGAGGGCACAACCCACCAGGGCGCGCCTGGTGGGCTGTCCGTGCCCCGGTAGGTTGTGCTCACCTCGAGGCCCATCTTCGCGTGATTCCAACTCTGAAAAATCCTATAAATACCAAAACCCCCAGGGGTTAACCTCGATTATAAGTTCCGCCGCCGCATGCCTCTGTAGCCACCGAAAACCAATCTAGAACCCATTCCGGCACCCTGTCGGAGGGGGGAATCATCTCCGGTGGCCATCTTCATCATCCTGGCGGCCACAACGATGACGAGGGAGTAGTCCACCCTCGGGGCTGAGGGTTTGTACCAGTAGCTATGTGTTTAATTTCTCTCTCTCGTGATCTATATCATGGGCTTTGTTAATATAGATGGATCATATGATGTGTCTCCCCTCTATACTCTTATTGTGATGAATTGAATCTTTACCCTTTGAAGTTTTGTTATGTTGGATTGAATGTTCAGATTTCGGAACACATGATGTATGTCTTGCGGTATGAATACTTGAGATGACAATGAGGTATCATATTGGTTCACTTGATATACGTTATGGCACTCAACTTGCGGATTCCTGCGGTGAAATTGGGGTAATCTATACATAGGGGTTGATGCACGTTTTTATTATCTTTTCTCCGATAGAAACTTTGGGGTCCCCTTGTAGTTCTTTGTGTGGATTGAGTATTACGAATATGAATTTGCTTTGGTGTTATTTTAGCACGAACTCTAGGATAGATCAAATGGAAAGAATAGCTTTGTGTTATTTTAGTACGAACTCTTGAATAGATCGAACAGAAATCATAGCTTTGAGGTGGTTTCGTACCCTGCGAACAATTTCTATCTTTTGTTCTCTGCTAATAGGAACTCGGGAGTGATTCTTTATTGCACTTTGAGGGATAATCATATGATCCAACTATGTTAGCACTGTTGAGAGGTTGCACTAGTGAAAGTACGGACCCTAGGCCTCATTTTCAAGCATTGCAATACCGTTTTTGTGCACGTTTACTATTTGCTACCTTGCTGCTTTTATTTATTCAGATTATAAAAATATATTTCTACCATCCATATTACACTTTTATCACCATCTCTTCGCTGAACTAGTGCAACTATACAATTTGCCATTGTATTGGGTGTGTTGGGGACACAAGAGATTTCTTGTATTTGGTTACAGGGTCGTTTGAGAGAGACCATCTTCATCCTACACCTCTCACGGATTGATAAACCTTAGGTCATCCACTTGAGGGAAAATTGCTACTCTCCTACAAAACTCTGCGCTTGGAGGCCCAACACGTGTATACAAGAATAAAGTTGCATAGTAGACATCAATCTCTTTTCTGGTGTCGTTGCCGGGGAGGTGAGTGCTTTAAGGTAACGAGGAGGAGCTTCCTATCCAATCAATCTTTTCAACAAGAAGCTTGAAAAAATTAATTAAACCCACACATGGTGTGGTGAAGAAGAAGAATAAAAGAAGAAATAATAGAGGTAAAAAGGTATCTCTCCCAAATAATGGTGCTCCCATCACCATCGTGCCTTATGAAAGTGAATCAAATATGCTGATGGAGGATGATGATATTAATGATGATTTTGTTATGCCTATTGCTTGTTGTGATGATTATGATTTGGAAGACAACGATATCCCTTATGATCTTGAAAATCTTTTTAGCACTTGCTTGGAAGAATATGATAATAATGTTTGCTATACTATTGGTGCCATTCATGCTATTAATAAGAATTATTGTGATGATATGCAAAACCACAAGCTTGGGGATGCTATGTTTAATGAGTATGATATGTTTGAAGATTTATTTGATGGAAATAATGCTTGTCCTAAGCTTGGGGATGATTTGCTTAATGAATATGATCCTTTGATTCCTTCTACTTTCGATAATAAAATGTATTATGATGATAGCATGCCTCCTATTTATGATGATTACATTGATGAAAGTGGGTTTGAAAGAGTGTCAACATTAGGTAGTAGTGATCCCACTATTTTGGAGGGTGTTGAATCTTATTAAAATATTGATGAAAGTGGATTTGGAGAGGTCATGACTTTATTTAGTGATACATCCACTATTTTAGAAGAGGTTTCGATTGACTATGACAATAAAGTTGCTATCTATGATGATTATTATGATGACATGTATGCCATACAGAGTAATAAATTTTCTATGCTTGTGCATCATGAAAAGAGTGTTGTATGTGATAGTTATATTGTTTAATCCATTCATTATGCCTCTGAAAATTATTATGAGAAAGGAACTTATGCCCTTACATATCTCAATAATATCAAGTTTCTTCTCTATGTGTTGATTGTTTTGAAGTTACACTTGTTTTGCCTTCCTATGCTAGTTGATTCTTGTTCCCATAAGTTTTTTCCTCAAAAAATCCCTATGCATAGGAAGTGGGTTAGACCTAAATGTGCTAGTCATATGCTTCATGATGCTCTCTTCATGTTTCAGTTCTTATCTTTTATGCGAGCATCATTGAAATCATCATGCCTAGCTTAAAAGGCATAAAAGAAAAGCGCTTGTTGGGAGACAACACAACACTTTTACCTACTGTTTTTGTATGTTCACATGATTATGATACTGTAGTAATCATGTTTTATTGCTTTTGTTTCAATAAAGTGCCAAGTAAAGCCTTTGGGATCATGTTGGGTGATAGTTGATTTGATCTTGCTGAAAACCAGAAACTTATGCGCTCACGAAAATAATTCTCATTTTTAACACAATAGTGCTTTTTAGTTGACTCTTTTTGCATAAGATTAATATACAAATTTCTCACGTGGTCCGTATTTTTTCAGAATTTTTGGAGTAGCATAAGTATGGTAGTTATCCAGATCATTACAGACTGTTCTGTTTTTGACAGATTCTGTTTTCAATGCATAGTTTGCTTGTTTTCTAGTTTCTATGGCCTATATTGCTCAATATAAATTGTGGAAATGATATGATACAGTAGGATTGTGTGAGAAAAATTATTAATCTTGTCTTTGATAGTACCAAAGTGGATGATTTGTCTTTATCATACTAACCCATCTCACGAAGTTCCGTTAAGTTTTGTGTGATTGAAGTTTTCAAGTTTTGGGTGAGATGTTGATATGAGGATAATAAGGAGTGACAAGACCCTAAGCTTGGGGATGCCCAAGGCACCCCAAGGTAATATTCAAGGAAGGTCCAAGCAACTAAGCTTGGGGATGCCCCGGAAGGCATCCCCTCTTTCGTCTCCAACATTATCGGTAACCTCAATGTGAGCTATGTTTTCATTCGTCACATGTTATGTGTTTTGCTTGGAGCGTCAATTTAATTTGATAGGATTTGCTTGCTGTTATTCATAATAATGTTTTGGATCTTTCTTTTCAATAAAAATGTCAAGTATAGCCTTTGCCATGCTTATTTTGCAAGTCTACATGTTGCTATTTGAAAACAGAAAGTTTACCGCTGTTGCAAAAATTCCCTAGAAAAGTCAGAATATGATAGAATATTGAAACTTTTTGAAAAATAAGCTCTGATAAAGTTTCTACAGTGTGTTAAATTTTCAGAATTTTTTGAGTTGGATAAGTGTTGATACTCTTGCATTCTTTAGAGATTGTATTGTTTTGGCAGATTGTTGTTATGTTTGCATTGTTTGCATTGTTTGCATATGTTTGCTTGTTTAATGATTCTATTTGAAGATAGGAGTATTAAATATGCAGAGGCATTTAGATGCAATGTTGAATAATAATTTTAGTGATTTGCTACAGTAGAGAATGATAAAGTTTTTGCATTTGTTTACACTAACTTATCTCACGAGTTCTTGTTGAGTTTTGTGTGGATGAAGCTTTTGAGATTTAGGAAAACCATGATATGAGAGGAATTAAGGAGACACAAAATCTCAAGCTTGGGGATGCCCAAGGCACCCCAAGATAATATTTCAAGAAGTCTCAAGCATCTAAGCTTGGGGATGCCCCAGTAGGCATCCCACCTTTCTTCTTCAACAATTATCGGTTAGTATCGGTTGAGCCTAAGTTTTTGCTTCTTCACATGATGTGTGCGATCCTTGGAATGTCATTTTATTTTGTTTTGCTTGCTGTTTTAATAAAGTACTTAGATCTTAAAGTTTTTAAATAAAATAGAGTCCTCAAATAGTTGCCAAGGAGGCTAGGTAAGCGGCATTCACATCCCGTCAACGAAGCTCTTTTCTGTGGAATTGCTCTTGTGCTTCACTTATATCCTATGAGTAAATTGTTGAATGAATTGAATGTCATGAAGTTGAAATCATATCATGCCTAGTGGTAGCTTCACATTGGGTTTAGAAAGTGAAATCTTTTGAGGCTTGACAATCACAATTTTGGTCATACAAGCAATTCACGAATAATTAGTATAAGGAAGAGAACTTTCACATGCAAATACACTATCTTGGAAATCTTTTGTGATTGTGAGCCCCCATCAAAATATTATATGCCAAAATTGTTGATGTTGGATAAGGAAGACAACGTAATGATTTATGTTTGTTCATATTTACATAGAAGTTATATTGTCATAGATCCTTCAACATGTGGTGCTTGCCCCCCATCCTTGCTAGCCAAAAATTCCGCACCAAGTAGAGATACTACTTGTGCATTCAAAAACCCTTAAACCTAGATCTTATTTTCAAGAGTCCACCATACCTACCTACGGATTAAGCAAGATCCTTCAAGTAAGTTATCATCGGTGCAATAAGGCAATAAAAATTGCTTCTAAAAGTGTAAGATCATTTAGTGTAAGAGAAAATTGAGCGTTGTACGAACTTGTGATGGCAAAGTAATAAAAGCGACGGACTGCATAATAAAGGTTGCTATCATAAGGGACAACATAATGTGACTTTCTTTTGCACTAAGGGATTGAGCATACAAACAAATAAGCGCATGGCAACCTCTGCTTCCCTCTGCGAAGGGCCTATCTTTTACTTTTCAGTGGTTACTTTTATGCAAAGAGTCAAAGTTTTTCTCTCTATTCCTTTTTATTTTTCTCTTTTGGCAAGCATCATGTGGTGAGGATGTCCAGTTGAATATGGGTAGCATGAGTTATTATTGTTGACATCACCCTTGAGGTGAATACGTTGGGAGGCAAAACAATAAGCCCCTATCTTTCTATGTGTCTGGTTGAAACGTTTTGCTCATGTGTACGCGATGAGTGTTAGCAATCATAGAAGACTACATGATGGTTGAGTATGTGCAGCTCTTACTTAGACTATGTTGAATAAGTTGAATTGCAATTGCTTGGTGACTGAGAACACAGGTTGTTGAGTTTCAAGAGAATTCATTGTTTGAACCTTAACATGTGAATTGGTTGCTACTTTTTTTGACTGGGAACTGTAGGGGAAACCCCCACAACATATCAAAACTTTATTGATAAAGAGAGAGAAATTGCAAGTAATAAGGGGGATTACAAGAGGTAATCAAACTATACTAAGGGGAGAAGGAGAAGAAACAAGTTAAAATTACAGAAAAATGGCCTCAGGTGGCAGAAATGAGATCCATCTGAGAAGATCATCCTTATAGGCAGCTTTCACTCTATATTGCATTAAGCTAATATCATGGATAAATCCACTTCTCCATTTATTGAATCCAGCTCTCTCATGCCTGAAGACCTTAGCGTTCCTGAGGATCCAGATATTCCAGCAAGCAATAAACACCACTTCAGTGAAGAAGGGCTTCCTAAAACTCCTGCTAGCATTAATAACCAAATCAGCCATGGAGTGACCAGATGACCAATCAATTTGCAGATAGTTCCAAACTCTGACACTAAAATTGCAATTAAAGAACAGATGGTCCCTTGTTTCCCTAGTCTGCAAAGGACAAAGAACACAGTTGACTCCATCCTCCAGATGCCAATGTCTCCTGTCCACCATGTCCTTGGTGTTCAACCTGTCCATAATAAGCATCCAGGCAAAGACTTTGATTTTCATTGTACAGGAGGACTTCCAGATCCAAGCTGTCAAAGGGTTGAATGATTCTGATGCAAAAGTATGTGAGTAAAACAACTTTGGTGAGTAACCCTTGGCAGTGCCATTCCAAAACCAAATATCCTTGGACCCAGGTGTTCTATTGTGGCCACCCAACAGAGACTGGAGAGCGGTTAGGTCATCAAAAGCCTGGCTGGACAAGGGAAGGTGAAAGTGTTGGAAAATGTCGTGAGAGTCCAAGAACTCTTGAACAGTGATCCAGGGGTCCTTAACATAGTAATTGGTTACTACTTTAACATGAGAAGTTTTATAAGAAAGAATTGCTATTATGATGCTAGGAAAAGTGATTGAAATTATCTATGATCAAACTTATGCACTTTGCTACCATTTACACTTCATAAATTATTTCTTTTATCATTTACCTACTTGAGGACGAGTAGGAATTAAGCTTGGGATACTGATACGTCTCCAACATATCTATAATTTATGAAGTATTTATGTTGTTTTGTTATCGTTCTTGGATGTTTTACAGTCATTTTATAGTAGCTTTATATCAATTTTGGGAACTGACCCAGACTGACGCTGTTTTTAGCAGAACTACCATGGTGTTGTTTTTTTTGTGCGGAAATGAAAGTTCTCCATATGAGCTGAAACTTTTTGACAATTGGTTTGGAACAAAAGAGACCCCTCAAGCTTCGTGGGAGGGCCAGAAGAGCCAGGAGGAGCGCACAACCCACCAGGGCGCGCCTGGTGGGCCGTCTGTGCCCCGGTAGGTTGTGCTCACCTCGAGGCCCATCTTCGCGTGATTCCAACTCTGAAAAATCCTATAAATACCAAAACCCCCAAGGATTAACCTAGATCATAAGTTCCGCCGCCGCAAGCCTCTGTAGCCACCGAAAACCAATCTAGACCCCGTTCCGGCACCCTGTCCGAGGGGGATTAATCTCCGGTGGCCATCTTCATCATCTCGGCGGCCACAACGATGTGGAGGGAGTAGTCCACCCTCGAGGCTGAGGGTTTGTACCAGTAGCTATGTGTTTAATCTCTCTCTCTCTCTCTCTCTCTCTCTCGTGATCTATATCATGGGCTTTGTTAATATAGATGGATCATATGATGTTTCTCCCCTCTATACTCTTATTGTGATGAATTGAATCTTTACCCTTTGAAGTTTTGTTATGTCAGATTGAATGTTCAGATTTGGGAACACATGATGTATGTCTTGCAGTATGAATACTTGAGGTGACAATGAGGTATCATATTGGTTCACTTGATATATGTTATGGCACTCAACTTGCGGATTCCCGCGGTGATATTGGGGTAATCTATGCATAGGGGTTGATGCACGTTTTTATTATCTTTTCTCTGATAGTAACTTTGGGGTCCCTTTGTAGTTCTTTGTGTGGATTGAGTATTACGAATATGAATTTGCTTTGGTGTTATTTAGTACGAACTCTAGGATAGATCAAACGGAAAGAATAGCTTTGTGTTATTTTAGTACGAACTCTTGAATAGATCAAACAGAAAGAATAGGTTTGAGGTGGTTTCGTACCCTGCGAACAATTTCTATCTTCTATTATCCGCTAATAGGAACTCGGAAGTGATTCTTTATAGCACTTTGAGGGATAATCATATGATCCAACTATGTTAGCACTGTTGAGAGGTTGGACTAGTGAAAGTACGGACCCTAGGCCTCATTTTCAAGCATTGAAATACCGTTTTTGTGCCTGTTTACTATTTGCTACCTTGCTGTTTTTATTTATTCAGATTATAAAAATATATTTCTACCATCCATATTACACTTTTATCACCATCTCTTCGCCGAACTGGTGCACCTATACATTTTGCCATTGTATTGGGTGTCTTGGGGACACAAGAGATTTCTTGTATTTGGTTACAGGGTCGTTTGAGAGAGACCATCTTCATCCTACACCTCTCACGGATTGATAAACCTTAGGTCATCCACTTGAGGAAAATCGCTACTATCCTACAAAACTATGCGCTTGGAGGCCCAACACGTGTCTACAAGAATAAAGTTGCATAGTAGACATCAGAGCCGTAGATTGGTTCTGCCCAGGTTCCTCCTCGAGACGGCGGCGCTTTGTCCCGAAAGCTTCCTTCTGATTTTTTCCAGGTCAAAACACACCATATAGCCAAAGATGGGCACCGGAGGCGTGCCAGGAGGCCCACAAGGTCGGGGGCGCGCCCAGGGGGATAGGGCGCGCCCTCCACCCTTGTGGCTTGCTAGTGGCCCGCCTCTGGTACTTTCTTCGCCCAATATTTTTTGTATATTCCAAAAACATGCTCCGTGAAGTTTCAGGACTTTTGAAGTTGCGCGGAATAGATCTCTAATATTTGCTCCTTTTCCAGTCCAGAATTCCAGCTGCCGGTATTCGCCCTCTTCATGTAAACCTTATAAAATATGAGAGAAAAGGCATAAGTATTGTGATATAACATGTAATAACAGCCCATAATGCAATAACTATCGATATAAAAGCATGATGCAAATTGGACGTATCAGTTTACTAGAAAGAATCGTGTGGGATGTGATATAAAATATCTTGGCGCACCGTCTTGTCTGGCTTTCGCAGGAATATTCATTGTCTACAGTCCACCGCCCCCGCTTGAACCACACTTGCTCGTCAGTTTCTTGCGGCACCGAGTGAAATTTTTCTGCCATTGCGGAAATATCTATCTCCCCGCCTCCTCTCTCCCACCAAAAGCCGCATTTCCACTGTTCCTCCTTGCTTTCCAAGTTCAAACCTTCACTGCTGCTTACTGGCAGCTCAGCCTCCTCGCTGGCAACCATTCTTCTAGCAGTGCCACCTCCTCGCCGGCTACCCTTCTTCTTGCAACGCCGCCTCCTCGCCCGTGACCCTTCTTCTTGTAGCGCCGCCTCCTCGCCGGCGACCCTTCTTCTTGCTGCGTGACCTCCTCGCCGCCGACCCTTCTTCTTGCTGCGCGGCCTCGTTGATATGGTCAGGTAATCCACACCCCACCCACACCATCCTCCTCCTTACCTGTCCCACATTCCCCGACCGACAGCGCGACACCTTCCGCCAAAATCACTGTCCCCCTCCTCCAATTATGCACCGCCCACAGCCATTTTGCACGCAGTATAACGTGGAGTTCAGTAGCATCTGGCAGCGGAGAAGCAAATCGCGGCCGCATGGCTGCCATGCGTGCCGACCGCCGGATCTTGGAGGAGCACCTCGTCTTCGAGGCCACCGTCGACACCGACACACGATTGTCTACTTTAAAATACAGTTTGTGTTGTTTTCTCGAGGCCACCACCAGTGCCTTCTAGCGATTTGTCCTCTGTAATGTTAATATGCAGTTTGATGTTCAGTTAACAGTTTGGTCCTCTGAAATGTAATGTTCAGTTAATAGTTTGGTCCTCTGAAATGTAATGTTCAGTTAATAGTTTGGTCCAACAATTGCTACATTTCATAATACTGTTCTCAAGCATTCTTTGTTTTGTTAACTGTCTTATCTTCTAGTACATGTCTCTATTCTGCAATGTCGTGCTCAATTAACTATTTTGGTTCATTTGGTCTACTGTCCATTTAACTGTTTGGTTCAATTCTGCAATTTGATTTTCATTTGCTGTGGGTACAATTTTGTATTGTTATGCATGTGAAATAAATCAAATTTGGCTGTACTCAATACATATTCTACTGATAGTATGGCAACTCTCAGTTAACCTGATCAAGATCTTCCTTGTGTGTGTTGCAGGGAAACAATGTGAGACACTCCGGTTTACCATTGAGGTTTTCTCATGCATGGTCCTTTCGCTAATAGCACATTATTGTGCAGTTGTAGAATCATTCTAATATTTAGGTTTCTTACAATTTGGTCTTGCACATGTAGGTCCTGCTGTTAGAGGCTTCGACCCACTTTTTGACCCATTTTGCATATGGGGAAATGAGATGTCCATGAATATCAGTCAAGTCAAGAAACTCAAAAAGATTGTTAGGATGAAGAAACTTGCATCGAATAACAGCAAGATCTTTGTTTGCACAATGAAGAAGACATCAGTCAACTACAGGATGGTACTGACTATTTTACCTTGTTTCTACCCCTTGCGCCATTTCAAAATTTAAAATAGCGATTTAGGCATATCTTTGTTTTCAGTACTTTTCAAAGCAGTTCACCGATGATTACCTCTCAAACCACCTGCATGGTCAAGAGGTGAGGAAGGTATTCATTCAACACCCACGGTACAATATTGAAGTCTTCTTGAAGAGGACGAAGGTTGGGAAGGCAATTATCCATAACCACTGGCCTAAAGTTGCAAGGACATTCAACATCACTGAAGGCTCAATATTTGCCTTCCGCTTCTGCAGTTTCCCAGATGAGATTCATCTGTCTATTTACCATGTATGATGCTACTTTCCAAAGGTTTTCAATGTTGCATGTGAAAATTGGTGCTGTTGTGTAATGGCGTAACTGAGTGCCGAAGCTATCTGATGTAATTCGATTATGAAATCCTGGTTGCCGTTATACGGATATGAAATATCTGGTGTGTTTTATAAGAAATATCAATTTGATTAGTAGATGGATTATCAATAATAGGCTAATTACCCTACTTATTGGGGTTTTCTATTGCAGACGGTTACTCAGACAGCACCGTGGGCGATGAACTCAAACAACCCACACGGTTTCTAGAAAGTAGGCGTGTTCGATCAACTAACAATCACACACGGCTTCCGGTAGAGAACTGTTTGCGTTAGGCCACCTTGCACAGACGTTTCCACACACAAAACTGTGTGTGATATACATATGAACAGAAATGTTTTTCTGGGATTCGCCGTGTGGGATGTACATACGAACGGAAACCATTGGGTTTCGATGCCTCGCCAGATCGCACACGAGCTCATTTTGCCCCAGCCTGTGTGCGAGGAGGGCTTATCCCCGACGGTTTCTGGGTCGTGTGGGAAGGACCCCCCCTATCGCCCACACTCACTTGGTGACGGTTCCAAACGCCGTCACTGAAAGGGGTTAAAAAGCGTTTGTACAACAGGTCTCTGCACCAGTGCCAGACCCATGATTAAAATTGCAAATAATAAAACAAACTCCCCCGGACTATTGTTGGTACGGAGGGCACCCGATGATTCGGCTAGCCATGGCTTGTGTTTGTTGGTGGACGGGGAGTAAACTTTACTTTTACCCTTGGGAACCGTCGCTAATGTGTTTAGCATGGAAGATATTGAAAACTCTTGGTTGTAACATTGGCAGGAAAGGTACACCGCCCAAAATTATATTTATCTCTGATTTAAGCTATGAGCTCTGGCACCTCTGTAAATCCCTGCTTCCCTCTACGAAGGGCATATCTATTTACTTTTATGTTATTTTACTTTTATTATTGAGTCATCACCTTCTCAAACAAGCACCGGTCCTGACAGCACTATTGTCGTTCTCATGCATTGGGTATAGTTAATGTTGTGTGCATCATGACAGGATCTCTTCTACCATGAATTACAATGTTTAGTCGCTTCTTGAACTTTGGAGGTGCTCTGCATTTATGTTTTGCGGTATCATAAAGGGATAGTGAGATACCATTATTGTCATATTATATCATCATTGTTTTGACAAAGTGTTGTCATTTGAAATATTTATTATTGCTCGCTAGTTATTATGCCATTGATATGAGTGAATATAATTTCAAAGAGTTATCATCTACATGGTTAGTTATAATTTTTGCTGAAAGCCTGAGTATTATTTAAGCATATATATAAACACAAGAAGAAAAGAGTTCGTACAAGTTTTTCTTTATCACTTTTAGTTTGTCAACTGAATTGCTTGAGGACAAGCAATGGGTTAAGCTTGGAGGAGTTGATATGTCTCTG